>NC_140580.1:761666214-761743714 GCF_964204655.1 Triturus cristatus
CACTGCACCCCACCGACCATGACAACCTGGGCCAACGTGGGCATAGAGGACACAATCAAGACCATGGGCACAATCCACTCCGGCTCCCCGTCTGGCCCTCTCCCACACCACATCTTCAACAAAGCCGGCAGCTCCATCGCACTCCACCTGCGCAACATCATCAACCTCTCCTTCAAGACCGCTACCTTCCCTGAGAGCTGGAAGCACGCCGAGATCAACGCCCTACTGAAGAAACCCAAGGCGGACCCAAGTGACCTCAAGAACTTCCGGCTTATCTCCCTGCTTCCGTTCCCAGCAAAGATCATCGAGAAGACAGTTAACATCCAGCTCACCCGTCACCTCGAAGACAACAGCATCCTGGACCCCTCCCAATCAGGATTCCGCAGCAACCACAGCACAGAGACCGCCCTCATCGCCGCCACAGACGACATCAGGATCCTGCTAGACAACGGCGAGACGGCGGCCCTCATCCTCCTGGACCTCTCCGCTGCCTTCGACACCGTCTGCCACCGCACACTGCGCACACGCCTCCAAGACACAGGGATCCGAGACAAGGCCCTGGACTGGACCACCTCCTTCCTCTCCGGCAGAACTCAGAGTCCATCTCCCCCGTTCCGGTTCGAAGCCTCCAAGATAATCTGCGGCATCCCGCAGGGATCCTCCCTCAGCCCGACACTGTTCAGCGTCTACATGGCACCACTCGCACGCATCGCCCGACACCACGACCTCAACATAATCTCCGACGACACGCAGCTGATCCTCTCCCTCACCAAGAAACCCCCCCCCCCCCCCCCCTCCCTCACCGCCAAATCCAACCTCCACCACGGAATGAAGGCTGTCTCCGACTGGATGAAGGAAAGCCGACTTAAGCTGAACTCAGACAAGACGGAGATCCTCCTCCTCGGGCCCAACCCCTCAGCATGGGACGACTCCTGGTGGCCCGCATCACTGAGGACACCCCCGGCTCCTACCAACCACGCACGCAACCCGGGAGTCATCCTCGACTCAAAACACAAAATGACCAAACAAGTCAACGCAGTCTCCTCTACCTGCTTCAACACCCTCCCTATGCTCCGCAAGATCTACAAATGGATCCCGACAGACACGAGGAAAACAGTCACCCAGGCCCTAGTCAGCAGCAGACTCTACTACGGAAACGCCCTTTACGCCGGAGCCTCGTCCAAGCTCATCAGCAGACTGCAAAGAATCCAGAACGCCTCTGCACGCCTGATCCTCGACGTCCCGCGACCACATCACCCCCCACTTAAGGAACCTGCACTGGCTCCCCGTTGACAGAAGAATCTCCTTCAAGCTCCTGGTCCACGCACACCAGGCACTCCACAAAACCGGCCCAGCCTATCTCAACAGTCGACTCTCCTTCTACGTACCCAACAGGGAACTCCGCTCCGCTGACCACACCCTGGCCATGGTCCCGCGCATCCGTAGAACCACATCCGGAGGCAGGTCCTTCTCCCACCGCGCCGACAAGACCTGGAACACCCTCCCCCCTCAACCTACAACAAACCGAAGACCTGCTGACCTTCAGGAGACGACTCAAAACCAATAGCAGCAGCACCCCCCCCCCCCCCCCCCCAACAGCACCTTGAAACCCTTACAGGTAAGTAGTGCGCTTTACAAATTAACTGATTGATTGATTGACCTGTTCTCCTATTTCTCACTTTAAATGAGTTCACTATTCCTTCCATTGTGGAAATCAGCCTTTTGAACAGGAAGGTCCCTTGCCTAGTTTTACCATTATGTAATCTTGCCCTGACCTATTAAACTGCAAGCATCCACAGTATGTTTGATTTGTAGTACCCAGTACATGCGACAGTTATGGATGAATGGTGAGGTTTTTATGTGTTGAAGTTTTGAAGACCCAGAGCGGGGCTCTACAGAGTTGAGGAGGGCACCAAACATGTTTTCTTTTTTACATTGAATTAATGTCGGTGTAGTTGTTATAGAAACTTAGTGGTGGCAGCATACATTTTGTATAGTCTCTAGGTCTGGGCAGTACTTTTTTCCTGTCCCTGGTAGTGAGCAAAACGCCTACCAAAGTTCTGCAAAAGTGACATATCTGGGCCATTTGCTGATACTCCTTGTACTCATACCATACACTTAGAATATCAGGTGACTAATGGTATGAATCTTTATAGCATGCAAGTTTGTAGTTAGGAAGCAAGTTTGATCCATTTTGCACTAGATGAAGGCAGGGGAACGACCTCTCAGATGGGCAAAGTGTATCACAGACTTTCCTGACGCTTTTGTGAAGTGCCAGACATTAAGTTGTGGGGGATGTGTGGAGACCAGGCTCACTATAAAGATTTTAAATTCATTTTTGTTTTCCAAAACAAACAAACAAACAATGAATCCATTTTTTTCAAAGTATCATGGACAAGGCATCCCTAGGAGTCCCAAATAAATCTGTAATCCAATACATCTGTATGCAGTTCAGTTATCTTCGTCTAGTCTGTATTTTAGTGCTCTCACATTTCTGTGGGTATATCATTGTTGCAGGGATTTTGCTCAGAAACCGAACTATGCTTGGGACCATAGAACATTGGCATGTAGGGACTGAGTCGCCATACCACCTCAGTACCTATGAGCCCAAGTCCTACTTACTATAGTGCCTCATTTGCCTTCTTAATCTTACCAGAGAAGGAGGTGGATTGACACCCCAGAACACATCACTCTGGACCCTCTCAGGGATGGCGGTAACAGGTCACACCCTTCGCTCTCTCACTCGTACTTGTACACAATACGATAACCAAGAGACATGAAGGAAGTTTAGAGTATTTACACTATCTTGCTCTAAAATGTAGGATTCGTGCCACAATTGGAAAACAAATGCATACCTAAAATACTGTTAGCATGGTCAATAAACCATACATCTTAAAACGCCCTGCCATGTTATAAAACAGAGTAGCCTGACCCCCCCACCCTTTACCAAAACTTAATGATTATATATCCAAGATCTCTGGGATTGGTGGCAGACCCCTAACTCTAGCATACACCTATTAACGTTCTACATCTCAGCTGACGTAGCAGTCTGGTCTCCGAACCCTCGCTCAGTGTGTTTGCTTAAACTCTTGTGCCCAGTTATATGACAAGACATGTGTGCTCACAAACAGCAGCTGCGTTCTCGTGTTGTGTTTAGGCGCTGGTGCCTGACCAGAGAGAACAAGGGTCATTGTTTTGACCTTGTGTGTGGTGTTCAGACTAAATCCCAGGAAAAGAACAAAAAACATATGCAGGTTCTGTGTAAAAGTACAACGTGGCATAAAAACAAGCTTGTTTATTTAGTAACGTGTGCAAAGAAAAAGGCAGCCTACAACATGAACAATTTGGTTAACATAGGGAAAACTATAGTGGGCCTTGCATGAAACACATGACATAATCTGGCTGCAGTGTCATGGAGCCAATCAATTCGCTTCACAAGGTAATTTGTTCCTCTGTTTTTTGGTCAGTTCTTGGTTTTAGCATACATCTTTTCTGCCACAGCCTGCTCCAGTACACCCTCTGACTATTTATCCATGACTGCTTCATAGACTGTATCAAGTGTGTGGCGGTTTTTCTTCAGGCTATTACCTAATGGAGCTATAAACAATTACACTTAATCTTCTTTTTCTTCTCTATTCTCCATAAACCTAATAGGCAATGATCAGCTAGTGCGTCGACCAATCTGCTGGTCACTTTGCGCTGCTTCTGTGTAAACTCTTGCCAGTAATTCCGAATAATCAAACACAACCAGAAGCCTGTTGCCAGTCTGAGTCCAGGGCCCATCTGGCCTTGATCACTGCCTAAATCTCAGGGGCATCATCACTTAATGCTTCATACAGTAGTGATCTTGCATGCTTACCATTTGCCATAGTCTGTATTTATCACAGGATCCAGGATGTTGATGGTCGCTGAAGAAGCCCCAGCCTAGGGGTGTGGAATTTAATGAAATATCTGCTTGTCCATGGGGCAGGTTGCCTCACAAATCTACTTGTCCTGTAACAAAATCCACTTGTCCCTTTTGTGCCATGTAATGCGGCAACAAATTATGGCAGCAATCTCATTATATAAGATCACTTATATAGCCTCTCTTATTATGCCAGGCTCATACCATAGTAGGGTTTGAATACTAGCCATTCCCTTATGTTGCCACGTTTCCGCAGATCAACATACTGGGGCTGAAGGTAGTGTTAAGCAATAGTTCCAGGGTTATAATGCCCTTTTGAGTCTGTGCAAACCTACTAACTTGCATGTTTTAAGGATTTTCACCAACTCTTCTCTAATCTTTTCACATACTTAAAAAAGGTTGGAACTTAACTTCTGACCATGTCAGATGTGAAACTTCGTCCAGGGTTGGGGGGAAATAAGTTGTTGGAGGGAAAGTGAACTTGTAATCACTCAAATGTTCGCATGCGCAAAGCTACACATGCATATTTGCTCACGCTAAAATGCAGTTCATAAATATTTTCTAGGAGTATCATTTCTTGGCCTACTTCTGTAACTTTTTGTGAATTCACGAAAGTTGTATATCCGCACTTGATACATGGACATATACCATGGGTGCACTTTTGAGACTTTAATAATTGAGCCCCTAATTAGGTCTGACATTAACCATGCTCTTTTACATTTATTAAAAATCTGTCTTTCTCTCTATCAGCTGGCTTCACTGTGAGTGACCACATTCTGCTCTTTCACAAGGAGCATATCTGCACTCAAAGTAGTTTTGTTCAGTGCCAGGAACTACTGTGGCAATGTGTGGTTTTTGAGGCCAAAAACTATTTTTGGTTTTGTCATTGTGTGTTACAATGGTGAGGACCCGGCAGCTCCCACACCAATTTGGTTTTACAAAAACAATGCCAAACCAAGTCAGACATTGACAAAACCAAAACGCTGACCATCAGTTTCAGACTTGTTAGCTTTGCCAATGCAGGTTTATTTTTGTTTTCCACAATCTTATTGAAACTGGTTACACTGATTTTCCATTATGAATATCTTTGGCATATGCTAGCATACATCAACACATTTTACTAAATGATGTTTCAAAGAAAGGGTACTTAAAAGTTTACAGTAGTTTAGCCAAATATTTTTTTCCTATTTGCCTAAATTTTGTGAACATTTCGTTTTGAAAACAGACTCCTCAAGCTTGCTTTCAAGCCTCTGCAAATATTTGCATCTTATCGGAGAGCATTCTGGGAGAAACCTATATAGCCCCAAATTGCTAAATTTTGAAAATGTATATACACATTTTATTACTGGAACCACGGTCAGTAGCACAGTCCAAGCTTACAACATTTACTTAGAGCACTCACCCTAATAATAAAGGCTTTGCATTAATGATCCATAAATACAAGTTTCAACAGCATTAACACACAAACACAAATATTACCTTAACTGCAGACATTGCTCTTCCCTGAGCCATAATGTGTTACTGTAAACTGGCAGCCAAAGAGTTTGTGCTGTAAGGGGTCAGGTCTACTTGTCCCAAGTACAAAATACACATGAAAACTTGTTGCCCATGATCCCAAAAATAGGTCCTGGGCGTCGGGCTAAAGGAATTCCACATCCCTGCCCAGCCTGTCTGTCTAACCGTGTGAGCCATTCGCACATATACCAAGAATTTTCCCTCCCGCACTCAGCTGTGTATGTGCCCCTTCAAAGTGTATGAATCAGCCCTCCCATACAGATGGCCCAGGTTGTTGCATCTCCTCTGTAGCCGTCTGGTTACCACAGCTTCTGATTTCAGGTTATCAAACCTAGATAAGCACCATAATGGAGCCTCTGGATGTTCTAGTGTACACCCTCCCAGTTACGTATATGTTTATTTCAGACCCGTCATATTAAGGCAACCAGGTGCGTGGCCCCATATTGTATTAGCCTCCTCCATCCTCCCATTCTCTTGCCAGATGACACCTACATGCATTATATCCATGCTACCTGCAAGAAGAATTTTCCCTATTGGGGCTGTCACTCCAACATTCTGCTAAATATTGTCCTTAAGATGGTGTTGCTGTGTTTTCTTGGACAAATACAGAACAGCAATGAAAATAAGTGTTGCCCGGTAACACGTTTTTTAGAGCAACTGAATTAATAAACTTGTGTTAAGCATTTATTAGTACAGTGCATAGGTAAAAGTTTAGGTTGTGTTCTTTTTTTAAAACAATTTGCCCGAGTACAGCCAAATTGACACGAGAAGATACTTTTTACTACTCACAAATTACATTTTACAATTACTTTGCACTGACAAATAACTCTTCATAGTCAGTGCTCATGAAAAATATACCATGGCATAAAAAGTATATGCAGATGTGCAGTTATTTCTTGCTTTGTTGGTGGTGGTGAGGGGCATCGTGACTCACTCGAGGCTTTGCCGAACTTATCTGCTCCTCCTCTCCACAATGAACCACGGTACTAAATAGGACATTACACTTTCCATCAAGCAATTAAGCAAAAATTGGCAGTTCTTTATTTAAAACAAAATACTCCTGTGATATCGTAAAAAAAAAAATGAGACTGAAGCTGCTTTGTTTAATTAATGGGAGGGGGTGCGGAGCCAACCACTGGGGCTGAAATTAATGTATCTAGGGAGGGAGACTCATTCCTCCCGCCCTCCAGCCATCAGAGGCCCTTGGGAGCCCACAAATCATTGTTTAAGGAGAGTGGGAATGTGCCCCCCACTCTCCGAGCCATCACATGCCCTGGGGGACCCCATCCCCGGAGCCACTAATTTAAAAGGAGAGGTGCTATGTAGCCCCCCCCCTCCCTGAACCAATACTGGCTCGGGGACCCCATCTCCTGGGGCTGGCTTACTAGCTATGTCCCTGGAGCCCACCCCTGGGACATAGCAGTTTCCCTGCCCGCAAGGGTGCGGGAAGGGCTTTGTGGTAGCATTTTTTTAGTCTCCTGACAAGCAGGAACAAAAACAGTCTGTTCCCAGCGGTCTGGCAGGAGCTTTGAAAATGCTCCCGCCAGCTCGGAGCACACTTTTTATCTGTTTCACTGCCCACTGTGATGCGGGTAGGGAAACAGATCAAAATATTGCTCCTGCCCAAAGGGAGCAGCATTAATAGCTGCCCCCTGCGGGCGGGACCAATGCCAGTTCCTGCTGCATGTGGGAAGCTGGCTGGGACCACGGGGACCTTGGGGCTCTCCCCCCATGGCTCCCAACAAATGTATAGTGGGTGCCCTGGGTAGGCCCCCACCTTCAGTGATGCGGGGCCGGAAAAACCTTGGGGGTGAGAGGCCGCTCACCCCCTCTTCTCTTTCATTTTAGTAGTGGGGAAGGGATCCCCAGGGTCTAACAAGGCTCAAGGAGGTGGGGCCACGTGGCCCCTGACCCTTTAATAATAATTAAAAAAATGCCCTGGTGGTTGGGCTCCCAAGGGCCTAGTAAGGATCGGAGGAGGGATTGGCTTCACTTATGATAGTTAAGTAAATCGTAGCATGTATTGCTTGCAGATTCATATGCTATGCACACTCTTGTCATCTAGTGTTGAGCCTGGACTTGGTAAGTTGTTTTTCTCAAGGACGTTTTATGGTCTGCGTCGTATCCCCTCCTACTCGAGGCATTACGCATGTTCAACGGCTCCTTAGTTAGATTATTTTTTCAACCATCTGGCTCTGATGGACTTTGTCAGAGCTCTACAGTTTTGATGCCCATGCAGCTTACAGGTGAAAAAAGATGATCCATGCGATCGAGGATTACTAAAGCACAAGGAACAGGACTGTGCAGCATGCAACCTCTTCCAAAATAAGAAAACTCTGTGAAGCAGAAGAGATCAGTGCGTAACGCATGACATGAAGATGGCTGCAGATGCAGTTTCCTCACACAGAGAATCACACTGCAAGACAACCATGCAAGGTTGGGTCGTCATTGTTGGCTCCCACTTAGTCGCCTCTGACAAATCTATTGAGGAAGAGTCCAAGGTACAGATCGAGAAACCCAGCGCAGAAGACTCTGGTACCTTGGCCGGGACCAAAAACAAAGACACCAAGGGCCATGAGTACTATTGACCCACACCGTACAATGTAAATCTTTGGGAGCTTTGAAATCTACACCACAAAAGCAATAACTCTTTTGCTGCTACCAAGGAAGAGGGGCCTCCAAAACTGCCACCACAGAGAGTCCCACCTAACAACGCCTGCAACAACCTCACCACCAACTGAGAGGCTGGGGTTATTATAGAGGTGGCTATAAATCCAGAGGAAAGGGTAGAGGCGCACTCTCAAAGGGAGCCTCTGCCACCAAACCATGACTCCCCAAAACTTCCGATAACAAATCACCTGTTGGAGGAAGGCTACAACAGTTTTAACAGTTGTGTCCAGAAATAACATCCTATCAGTGGTTGTTAGATAACATCAGTCAGGGATATTGCTTGGAACTGAAAGAGCAACCACCAAATATCCCACCAAAAAGAGACGTACTAAATCTGCAGCATCTACATCTGCTAAAATTAGTAGCAAAGGCATTGCTACAAAAGAGGACCATAGAACCGGTCCCATTTAAACATCACAACTAGGTGGGTATACCCCCATACTTCCTAATACCCAAAAAGAATGGCTCGCTTCGTTCCATACTAGACTTAAGCCCTCTCAATCAGTACATTTATCCGAACACTTCAAGATGCAACACCATTACCACAGGAAGGAGACTTTATGACTGCATTAAATCTGAAGGACGCATACTTTCATATCCCAATACACCCGGCACATTGCAGATCTCTCTGGTTTGTGGTAAGTGGACATCACTGTTGATTCAAAGTACTACTTTTTGGTTTAACAAAAGCCCCATGAGTATTTACAAAATGTCTAGCTGTAGTAGCTCCAAAACTAACCAAGGAAAACATACATGTGTTTCCCTATCTGGACGACTAGCTGATCAAGTTTCAGCAAACCAAAATGTTTGCAGGACACTCAAGACACAATCAACCTATTGCACACTTTGGATTCACAATCTATGCCACCAAATCCCATCTACAACTGCTCCAGATAGTCGTATCTTGGAGCCATACTCAGTTCGATCACATTAAAGACCTACCCCAATCCTCAGAGGGTGCTCACTCTCCAGAACCAACTGCCTTTTTCCGCCACATCGTCGCCTGAATATTTTGACTGTGATGCGCCTTCTAGGTATGATGGCCTCTTTTATAGCGCTAGTTCCTCATGCAAGACTACATAGCATCGCAATGGTCACAAGCGGTGGGCAACCTAGAGGATCTAATGTTGGTTTCACCCAAAGTCCATCAGGCACTACAATTGTGGAATTAAAAAAAACACAATTGCGAAGAGCCTTCAGGGACCCAATCCCCCAAGTAACATTCACAACAAATGCATCATTCATGGGTTGGGATGCTCATATGGAGGACATTGTTGTTGTGGAGACCAATGTCCCTTTACTACAGACATTTCACATCAGTATTTTAGAGCTGCTAGGCATTCAAATGGCTCTCAAAGCGTTGTTACCCAACATATCAAGGAACAATGTCCTTCTACGAACATATAATATGACAGCAATGTACTACGTTCAGAAGCAAGGAGGGACCCATTCACTACAACTATCTCAGCTAGCTTAATTCATATGGAAATGGGCCAACAAACGCACATTCCACCTCTTAGCAAAGTACATACCAGGAGTGGACCCTTTACTAGCAGTTGTACTAAGCAGAATGCAACAAAAAGGACACAGTGTGAAATGTACACTCTGACCCTACAAACTTATTTCCAATGGTGGGAGACACCAGCAGTAGATGTTTGCCACCATAGAAAACACAAAATGCCACCCACAGTCCAAGGGCAATGCTCTGGATGAACTGGTCAGGGATCTTTGTGTTCGCTTTTTTGCCTCTCCCATGTCGCTCCGTACGTCGTCAGGAAACTCAGACAGACTTTGCTACTCATAGCTCCAACATGAGCATGGCAACCTTAGTAAACAACTCTGCTGGAGCTGTCACTAAAAACCTCATGACAAGCTACCCATCATTACAACTGTTATCACTCTCCGTGGGGGTAGAGTCGTACACCTCCGTGTTCAACAACTCAATCTTCCAATCTGCCTCCTGAAGTCATAGAATTTGTGTACCTAAAGTTACCTCCAGAATGCATGAACATTCTAAAGGAGGCCAGAAGACAACCCACAAGGGCCTCTTCTACAGCAAAATGAAAATGTTTTGTCTACTATTGTGTTGCAAACCACATAAACCCAACCTCGCCATCTGAACTAGTATGTTACTTGCTACATCTGCAAAAAGCACATTTAGCATCTATACGTCTGCATTTAGCAGCAATCCGAGTACCTACAAAACAGAAAATTCCAATCTCTCCTCCGTATACCTGTCATAAAAGCATTCATAGAGAGACTTGAGTTTTTCCACCAAATACACCTCCTGTTCCGAAGTAGAATCTAAACATTGTTAACAAGACTAAGCCTACACCATTTCAACCAATGCACAAATGTGAAATACAGTTCCTAACATGGAAGATGGCGTTCCTTGTGGCCATTGCTACGGAGAGTCAGTGAAATACATGCAATCACTATTGAGGATCCTTCCTTTCGAGTATTTCAGGACAAAGTTCGCCTACGTACAAACCCAAAGTTTCTGCCAAAGGTCCCATCACCGTTCCATTTAAATCTAATGTTGGGTTTACCCGTTTTCTTTCCAAAGCCAGAAATAGTCGCAGAAAGAGCATAAGATGCACTAGATGAAAAATTTGCTCTTATGTACTATGTTCAAAGAACAAAAACTTTCAGGAAGACACAACTATTTGTAGCTTTTTCATACCCAAAATCAAAAGCAGGAATCACTGGATGGATAGTAAAATGAATCCAAATTTGCTACATCAAAACAAACCCTGCCTACAATGCCAAGAGCTAATTCAACACGAAAAAGCAGCATCAGTGGCCTTTTTAGGGAATATCCGGCTGAATAACATTTGTAAATCGGTAACATGGACAAACCCACACACTTTTACCAAACAGTATTGTGTAGATGTGCAAGCCAGACAACAAGCTCTGGTGAGGCAAACAGTTCTATGCACATTATTTCGAGTAAAAGCACCATCTGATGCCTAAAGCCACTGCGAGAGGAGTTCTGCTTTACATTCTATACATAGTATGTTTATATGCAGCCAAAACTTGCTATGAATTGAGATAGTCACTTACCCTGTAAGCATCTATTCGTAGCATGTAGTGCTGCAGATTCACATGCACCCTCCTGCCTCCCCAGCAAGTGCTAACTTAGACTATATCCTCAATTCCTATACGGCAGGGAAAAACATTACTGTCTAACAAAGGAGCTGTAGAACACTTGCAATACTTTGGGAGAAGGGGATATGACACACGATGTTGACCATAAAACGTCCTTGAGAAAAACAACTTCCAGAGTCCGGGCCCAACACTAGATGGCAGGAGTGTGCAAAGCATGTGTAACTGCAGAAGTAAACGATATGAATAGATGCTCACAGTGTAAGTTACATGCTCCTTACTTTATATTAAAAAGAAAAACCTAGAAATTCACTGGAAAAAAAACCAAGGGTTAATGTAACGGTATAGTGGGGTGAATGTCAGTGACAACATTTAACGTTTTGATTTTTTTCTTAAATACAGAAATTCATAAGTTATAATTAGCTGAGCCAACTATAACTTGCACCACGCAATGCACCGCTTATGACCACACATATTGCATCACTTATGACATGTTCTATGACATCTATGGTGTCATTTGAGATGTCGATGAGATCATAAATGACGTCGAGCATGTCATGAGTGATGTAATATGTGAGGTCATAAGCAGTGCATGGCAGAGGCGCAAGTTATAGATGGCTCTGCTAACTATAACTAACGTTTTGAACAAAAAAAACACAGAAATTCACTAATGTCACTGATATGTTCACCTGATTATAACCTTAGTTTCACCTTGTTTTTTTGGTGGGAAAAAAATATATATCATTTACACCAATATGCTAATATCTAAATCTTAGCACTGTATTAAAAACGCAGACCGGCGCATGTTTAGCGAAATCTCAGCGTTTTTTCTAACTCCTCATTCTGTCACACCTTCTGCACTTCTGGTGACTACTACTCCAGTACAAAGGCAGGTCTTCATACTACAAACGTGCTCTAAAGCTCCAAGTCCTCAATTCTAGCTGCTAGGTGTGAAGAAACTATCTCTGGTCTTTGAGCCTTCTTAAAATGATAAAATCCTTCCTTGATTGCAGTGGCTTTTTGAGCGCTCCTCTTATGACACTTAAGAGGACCTCCGTCTAAATTGGGCACTGTGGTCACTAGAGAGGAACATACCCTACTAATTAATCTAGATGGCCAACAGCGCTTTTTTTTTTTTTTTTTTAAGCAATGCTTATTCATTCATGTCTTTATCCTAAGTTTATTAGTACTATGATGGGTCACAGTTTGTTTTTCTCTAGGGTTAGAGCAGCATTATGTAACCTTTATTACGCCAATAGAGCATTGGGTGGAGAAAGGTGATTGAGAAACAATAAGCAGAATATATGCTCTATGTGAAGTCTGTATGCGTTGTGGAAGAGTTTTGTTCTTAAATCATTTTCGTTATTTTACTATGCCAACCCAAGGCAAAGATCGGGAGCTCCAAAGGTTTGAGTCTTTAGAACGTAGGGAATGTAACCCATGCCATTTCTATCACAATGGAAGTAGTGAGAGACTGCCATGTGATGCGAATATTAGAGGTCTGCTCGGGAGATTTGAGAATCGCAATTAAAAATGGTATTGAAGGACTCCCTGTACAGGGTTTCATTGCCAAGGTAGAGAGTTTTGAATTGGAACCACAGCTTAGTTGAAAACTAGTGATGCAGATTGTTTTTATGCGATTCTTTGATTATACATCTTTACAATTTGCCCATTGTTTGAGGACACCCCCTAAACTCCATTAGAGGAGTTGAGGTGAAATATAAATATGAAATAGGCAGTTTTTTTTTCTACTCTCTTGAATTAGAACCATTAGAGACTTTTGTTTTATTTTTTGAACATTGGAGAGAAGGTCTTGAGCACCTCTTTGAAAACCCATGTGCGTAGGTATCCTGAAATGGAATCTAGTGCTTTTAATGTACATGTGGTAAATGATGCCAAAGCGGCGGAACATGGTCGTTAAAGGAACTACTCGAGCTTTGAAATGGACTAAAGATAATTATTCTTAGGGCATGCCATCAGTCTTTTTGATGGTTTTCGGGAATGGGAGGACAGGTTTTACCCGTTAGGCGAATTAATAAAGGCCAACTGAACAACTGAAGTGCAGGCCGGCTTATCACACAGATCTCCTGTGTGCTAGGGTACGTTGACCAACTGTCAAAGGCCACATATTGGTCAAGGAAGCTCAAAACACAGTTCTGGTCCTCTTCTTTGACCATAAGCATTAACCTCCCATTACACTCTTCAAAATATCTCTGCATATATGAAATCCTGCAACATCTTTTTTTTAAATATACCTTTTAAAATGTTTGAAGTTATAAAGTTAATCTGCCTATTGGAGGCAAACTTTTCTATCTTTTTCCCCTTCAGTGCTATCCACTTAAGTCAGAACAGTCGCAATAAATTACATTTGACTAAACACATCTCCCAAAATTGGGTTCTAGAAGTATGTTGTGTATAGTGCTCCTACTCGTTAGCTGCCTTTGTGGTAATAATAAGCCACAGGTTAGCTATCTTATCTTTAAGCGCATCCTTAGGTGGCTCTCATACATGTTAAGCAATGGGGGAGCTCCCTGAATGGCTGAATTCCTCGTGTAGCACCTGGACACCAATGGTTTCTTTGCTAGTCACATAGGTTTTGGGATAGGAGGAGCCACTGTAAAAATGCTCCCTCAGTCCCCTCCAGGATCTGTGGGCGCAGCATAAACCCATAGTTGGTAGATTCTGCTGTTGGATTCTACTTGGCATGGACCAGTAATCCACTCCTAACTGCAGCCTTCGAAATTGATTGGCCACCATGATAAATTATCTACCCAGAATTCTTGCTGCATGGTACTGAAGAAGCTTGCTTATTATAAACCGCTTTTAAGCTAGATGGAAAGCTACTCCTTTCATGATCTTATCCAAGATTTGAGATTAGACAAGTCTTGTCAACCAGGACTGAGTTGCAGAGTGGCGTTTGGCTAATCACATAATCATTGGTGCCACTAATTCATATACCTCTTGATGGGATTTGGATCACATTATCTAATCCATCCTAGGCAAGAACTTGTGACATCGACAGAAAGCTCATTGAAACCAGATCTTCTGCCAAATCGAGCATGAATTCAGAAATTACCAATTGGGCAAATTGCTGCTCTGAGGAGGATCATGTCTTCCACAAAGACTCCTAAAATTCATCATACTTCTTTAATATGGACAAACCAAGAAGAGAAAGGGTTTCGGTGAACCACATTGTTCAGCGTCCTAAAGACTGTTTGAGAAGTTTTAAGGGTTAAATTTGCCTTGCATAGCATTTTACCCTAATCCGCCCCCGAACCCAACAGTGGGCAATCATTCAGTTCAGTAGAAAAACTTAACAACCATGTCCTGCAGCATAATCAGCCTTGCACTTAGTGCTCCAGAAATCTCTAACCAGATCTAGCGGACAACTGTACTCGTAATCCATCACTAAATGATACATGGTCCTCTGGCATGGAGTGAGCCCCTATAGACTCCTTAAAGTTGTGCATCCGGCTATTTCAGTCCATAGAGAAATGCCAAATTGATCCCTCTTTTATTTTCACCATGGTTTCTGTCATCCACTGCGTAGTGTCTTAAAGAAGCCGTTTCCTTGATAGCGACCGTACATTCACAAAAATGGTAGCCTTTTCCAGTTTCTGTGGCCTTGCTGTGCTGCTAAACCTGGTCCTGATGTGCCCTTATGCTGCTAGTTCTAATTTTGTACTTCCGAGTTCATAAGCGCGTATATTCCATTTCCCAGATATAGTGCTGTGCTTCTAAACTGAAGCTTGTGATTTCCTTCCCAAGATCCCTATTCTTGAGTTGCTTGACCTTTCTTACTTCTTACTTCTTAGTTGCTATGTGGCTCTGGACTCTGGGGCCTGGCCTGCACTGTCTGTTGGATACTAATCATGGCCTTGTCGTTTCTGTACTTTGAACCTGGGCTGTGTGGTGTCATGCTAGCTCTACCCATGGCCAACAAACAAAATAAAACGTGTTTGTTCAGAAGAATATTGTTTCCAGACAAAACCACTAGATGGTGGAGTAATGCACAAAGTTTCAAGGTCAAGAACTACCATAACTCCTTTCTTGGCTTATCTGCTTCATCTAAGCTAAAAAATAAAAAAAATCTTGGTGCCTTTCTTTGATTCTCGTTCCTCACCCCCATGTTGTGCAGCAATTGCCTGTACAATCAAGGTCACTATTTTCTCACAACAGGACAGGGTACTTTTATTTATTTTTTTAAATCTGTTCTAGGAACAATTTTTATAAAAATGTGCAGCACTCTTAGCTTTAAGCTTTGATTAGTTAACCTTTTCTCTTTTGCTGCATGTTTGTAAGTGATGAATAGGTAGAATATTGTGTGTAGCAGATAGAGCGCAGGCATCAGTACGGTTACAACTCCTCCTCTGGTTGATGGTGCTCTGGCCTCATAACCTAGGGGAAAGTAATGCACAAAAGATTGGACGAAAACGAGCCTCATGCTGGCCTTTTCGTGACCTTGCACTTGTGGTTAAGTCTGGCATAAACTGTCCCTGCTTTCTTCCCTAGCATTCCACCGATAACTGTTTTGTATGTCTTTTTGGAGACTTTACCAGCATCTGGGTATGGTCTTGAGTGCACTCAAACCCGCCACTCATGGCATTTTGAGGATCCTCGTGTCCTTGCCACATTATGATGACTTTCATGCCCACCATAGCCTTGTGAGGAGGACCTTGAGGCCTGTTGCCTTGTGAGGACCTTCACACATCTGCCTGTGATAGACATTTAACAGTCTCCAGTCAGGTGAGTCTCCATGACACATATGTATGATTTAATATAACTTGTGTTCTATCCAACTTGTATAGTCTGAGGCTTATAAAAAGAAGCCGCAAACAGAGCATGAGAACTTTGTTGTGTGGCAGGGGAGAGTTTGTTTGACTGCTGGGCTAAGTCATTGCCCATCTAGTTGTGTGATAGGAGAGGTTTTTGTTTTTTTTAATATACGGAGCTACAGTTTCTGTGTCGTTCTTGTGGGGAAGCAGGGTGCTCATAAGTTGAAAGGGGTGTTGTATTGGGTCGTCTATCAGTTGATTTTAGAGAGAAAGTGTCTCCTCTCTGGGGGAAGGGTCTCGGTCTGGTTGCAGACTGCAAATTTGTATTGAATTGTTTTATTTATTTAAAAGTTGAAAGATTGGTTAACACAATTTTGTTTTGTCTTTACAGTGAGAATCTCCTGTTTGGCATGGGAAACCCCCTACTGGACATCTGTGCGGTGGTGGACAAGGACTTCCTGGACAAGTGAGTGCATGACGTATTTCATGGTAGCACAGGATTTTTGCAGTCTCCTTTGTAGTCTGTCACTTGTATACCGTTGAATAGTTATAGTGTAGCACTTGCACATCTCATGCAGCAAACTGATTTGGCTGTAGAAAGCATAACATTGATTGATGAAATTGTTTGAATCAATCTGTACTACTTTTACCGTAGACCATTTCTTTTGTTTTCTGGTTCAAATGTGCCATTATAGATGGGGACTAACAATATACCAATTAGTAAAGTCAACACTGAACATACGGAGCATTTTCCCTGTAAACGAGAACATGAACAGCCCACACATATAGCTCTATTTCAGGGAGGTGCAACTTGAATCCCCATTGCACCTAAGCCCGTTGCTAAAAACAGTGAGATGGATTGTGCCCCGAATTAATACCAGTGGTTACGATTGACTCTAGGACTTCCATCCTCTGTTACTGATGTGTCCTTGGTCATCACTGCCCAAGTCTGTGGTGCGTTTGGTTTCAAACCTGTGGTTTTCAAGTTGCTTATTTCTGCATTCGCTCAAGAACACGGATTTTATTGGAACTTAGTCATGAGTGGTCAGGGATCCTCTAACATCCTCCTAACGGACAGATGGATCTAAAGTATAACAATATGTTTGGAGGAGACTGTAGTGGGGGGGCAGAAAATGGTGTTACTCGACGCAGCTCGGTTGCCCTTCTCTGAATAAGAGGAGGGCAGACCCAGAACCTATTTCCAAGCCATCTAAGGGCCACATCAATACTTGGCCAGTTTCCATTTAAGACGCAGGACTATGACATCCATATCCATTCAGTGAGGATGGAGTACTACTTTACTTTAATTCACTTTATTCGACCTTAGACTATAAGATCATAAAAGTACAATAGATCATAAAATACATATTCAGAGCTAAGTTACATTTCCAACTCATTTGATTAGATAAACACAGAAACCATCTTAAAGTTTTTGGAGTACAGGAAACGAGGCAAGGACTGCACATTTTCTCCTTCTGGAAAAGTCACACGAGGAATTGCAGACGTGAAATTCTGGCTCAGTTCTGCAAACAAATTAAGTTGGAATACAAAAAATCCTTTTTTCGAAAGGCCATTGATCTCTAATTGCTGTTGTACAGCTTATTTGGCCGATTCCAAAGAATTCTTAGGATTTCTTTTTTAATTGCTCTCTAATTATGACAAGTTATGCTGCACCCTCCCGGGATATTCTTCCTCCTGGTAGGAGGATTGATTCCAAGAATAAATTGGACGTTGTATGCGTGGCTCTGAACTGGTGCGTGTCCAGGGCCTTAAAGTACTGCACGATAAAACGGGACGGACTTACCGTGACCGTCTGGGGTGTTGAGGAATAAAGAGTGAAAGGTTATTTGCTAAGTGCCTTTCACTTCATTTTGAGGATTTCCGAAGACTATCATCCGTGTAAGGAAATCCGGGTTCTCTTAAAGTATGTTACTATGTGAGTGAACTGTTGAACCTTTCCAAAGTACTGCGCCTCAGCTTCAATCCTGCGTGTCCCACAGATGGCGCGCGCATTTTTCCTGCTGTTTTGACAATGGAATTCAACCTTTGAACTTAGTGTGTAGCTGCTGTGAAGCTCCGGGGCGGTGGACTGTCTGACTGAAGAGTTGGCCTTTGATTGGTCTGTGGGTGGAAGGCCTCTCGTGCCTGTGCGGAAGTGCTGTCGTGTGCGTTTGCTTCCAATTTGTGTTTGGTAATTTCTAGTGATCCCTTTGTTTGCGATTGAAGTGTTTGTCATTGTAAGGGTGGCGGGAGGCGCCATAATTAATTTTGGGGTGTCCACGGCTGCTTACAGGTGTGCCTCAAGCAAATGAGGGCTCGGGTTGGACTGATGTCTAAATGCAGATGTGCGTGCGCTTCTATACTTTTGCCCCAGATGTGGGCCTCCAGGCTGGAAATGTCTGCATGCATAGCCAGATGTTGCGACACTGTTTATTTACGATTCAGGCTTGTGGGCCAAAGCTCCATGCACTTATGTAACCATACTGCATTCGTCTACATTTTCGTAATCACTGTAGTTTGTCAAACCAAAGTCTTTCATTTAATTTCCGAATGTTACAGAAGCATTTGTCACATGTTCGGCCTTGTGTGCTAATTATTGCGGCACACTTCTGTATTTACCAGTTCACTAGAAGCGCATCTCTACAGCACTGAGTTGGGGGTGCAGCTTAGTTGATCCTGAAGTAACTGCTGTGAGAAAATGCCATCTTTCTTGCATGGTATGCCCCCACTTTTTGCTGAATTGCTGAATGTACTTTGACTGAGTGTGCCCTGAACTCCTGCCAATCAGGTGCCCAGGGCCTATGTTCCTTCCCCAAAACACAAAACCCAAATTGGCAAACCCTGGCCACATGTCAGCCCCTGGTAAATGGTACCCTAGGTACCCAGGGTCTTGTGACCAGAGAAGGCCTCTAAGGGCTGCAGCACTCATTGTGCCACCCTTAGAGGTCGTGTACCCTTACACACACACACTGCCCTTGCAGGCTGGGTGTCTGGGTACAAGA
The DNA here is from genome assembly GCF_964204655.1 of Triturus cristatus. Classification (NCBI taxonomy): domain Eukaryota; kingdom Metazoa; phylum Chordata; class Amphibia; order Caudata; family Salamandridae; genus Triturus; species Triturus cristatus. The sequence goes on from NC_140580.1 coordinate 761,685,186, forward strand.
CGAAGCAGAGTCGACATGGCACACATCCCTGTGTGCCATGCCCACCCCCTACACTGCCATGGCATACATCAGCCACCCCTCTAGCTGGGTGCCCTATGCCAGTGGTGTGGGCACAGGAGCAGGAGCCCTGTGCCCCTACAGTACCCAGGTCCATTCCTGGGCACTGTAAGTGTAGTGCTGCTATTTAAGAGTACATAGTACAGAGAGCTCGTCCAACACGAACTCCACAGCACCATAATGGCAACACTGAAGACTGAGAAGTTTGGTATCACACTTCTCAGCACATTAAACACGCACTGATGCCAGTGTGTGATTTAATGTACCAAGCACCCCAGAGGGCATCTTAGAGATGCCCCCTAAAACCTAACCTTCAATCCATGTCTGTTCTGAGGCTGCCTAGGCTGCCACACAGCAGACATGTTGCTGGACCCCTGGGTAGGAGAGCCCCAGCTCTCCTGGGCCTGCAACAATGCACATCCTGGGCGAGGTGCTAAATCTCCTCCCCCAGGATGGGCAGGGGGAAGCTTCAAAGGCATGCCGCCTTTGTGAGCTTTCCCAGGCCACTGCACCCCCCCCCCCCCCACTGTGGCCGGAAGCTTGGCCGGAAACCCCAAATAAGGACAGGGGATGTGCTAGCCTGCCAACCCCACCCCTCAGGTGGGGGAGGCGAGGTGAAGCACATCTCCGGGCTCTCGCCGTCTTGAAGATTGAAAGCCCTGCCTAATCAGGATTAGGCTACTGCCCCCCCTCCCACAGGAGAGAGGCAGGATAGGGGGTGTACCCACCCCAGGACAGGGACCCATTGGTCCCTGCCCTTCACCTACCTGTAACGCCCCATAATCTAGTATTTAGGGGCACCCTGAACCTTCCTTCCCCAGATTCCAGATTCCGAAATCCGAAGAAGAGCTAGAAGAAAGAAGCCCTGCCCTGCAGCTGCTAAGAAGAGGAAGACACCAACTGCTTTGGCCCCAGCCCTACCGGCCTGTCGACCCTCGAACCTGCTCCTGCTCCAACCCGGCATCTCTTGTGGCCAGCAACCTCACAAACCCCGGAGGACCTGGCTACCTTTTGACTCTAAGCCCACTGGGACTCCCATGAGTAGAGGCTCTACTCAAAATCTACTTCTAATCCCTGGCAGCAGACCGGAGCCGCGAACCCAGTACACCCTAAACCCGCCAAGCCTGGCCTGGGCCGGAGTGAACAAAGACCACGAGGACGACCCCACGGCGACTGTGACCCCGAGTCCGGCACCCAAGGACCTCCCTCGACACTCCTGAAGAAGCATGCAGCCGCAGAACCAGGTGCCCCACCAACCGCGATCAACAGAGGGTAAGATTTCCCGACACCAAAAGGCACCCCTGCACCCGGTGCCCCACGGCCCCCTGTGCCCAATCCCGGGGGACCTACCTATCCTCCAACTACCCAACTTACCTTTCAAAGTGGTGGTGGTGGTGGCATCTGAAGAATCTTCGTCCCTGAGCTTGCAGTCTTTTTCTAAACCGGAGATTTCCCATTGAAATCAATTGAGCGCCCGAAGGCTCAAAAGCACCCTGCACCTAGCCGCCCGTGTGGCCCTGGCAGTGCAACCTCTACACCTATCTACTTCCCCACCTGCCCTGAGTAAGTGACCAGGAGCCCAGCTCCCACAGCCGCGTGACCTGCTAGTCAGCAGCCACCAACCAAGGCCACCCTACCTCTCATAGGATAACATTGGGCCTAACTCTCTCTGCACACGGCCGCCCTTGTGCCGCTGAGGGTGAACCAACTGTACCTACCTGACCCTGGGAGACCCCTGAGTCGATGCCCAGAACCTTAACTCTGCCAGTCGAGTACTTGCCTTTAAACCGATAACTCAATTTTCTCCATAGGGTAACATTGACTGGCTTTTCCTGAAATTTCTTCTAAAAGTGTGGACTTTTCAACACTTAAAATATTCACCAAAAATCAGCCGAGTAACAAATACTCACCTGCTCTTAGGTGAGCTCACAGTTCTGGATCTTGGTGCCCAACACTGACTCTGAAAAATACTTATAACTGTACTTACCAGTAAACCAATTTTCTGCCATAGGGAATCATTGACTGTTTTCTATGAAATATTTTCTAAGTCAACTTTTAAAATAGCAAAATATTGTCTAAAAATCATCACAGTAATTAAGTCGACTTTTATCACTCGATTCAAAGTATTGACCCAGGACTGAATCTAGGATCCAGTCCTGGAATTCCAAAAGTAATCCTAAAAGTAATCTGTGGCAAATAACTTGAAACTTCCATTGAACTCAATGCATTATTGTGTTTAGAATTGTGTTGCCTATTGCAACCACTTGTAACTTTCTACAAAAGTCAATTGCAAAAGTATTTGTATAAAGCATCTCATTCTGAGAAAGTATATTTTAATACCTATAGTTGGTTCTAAAATTAAAACAAGCATATATTTTTTATATATAAACCATTGGCCTAGAGTTATTGAGTGTGTGAGACCATTTGCTGGCTGAGTGTGTGCAACAAATGCTTTACACTGTCCTCTGATACTGCCTTACTGCTCGACCAAGCTACCACTTTAGAGAGTAAGGTTATATCTAACTTTAGCCTCTGCCAAACCTGTGGGGACTGTGGACTCTGTACACACTGTACCTATTTGGGAACAGTATATACAGAGCCACTTTCTCACATCCGCTATTCGACTTACAAGAAATTAAGTGCAAGCCTCAGTGTGACAAAACGGGAACGCTCCCTAAGAAGTCTTTAGCTGTTTACCCACAGTGGTAGAGAGTGAAACTATACGTGCGCCATTCTCTTGTGGTTCATGTTGCACGGTTGCCAAGCTCTTGTTAAGCAAGCATTGACAAAACCAGAAGGTCTGCCTTGGATGTCACCATTTTGGTGTTGCCAATACATTTTGGGCATAGTCTACCAGAGAATGCAAGCTTTCGTGGGCTTATCAAAAACGTGCAGAGTGCTTACCAGCTTATGGTTGGCATTTTTGCCACTCTTGTATGCTTTATCATTCCTCCTTCTTGTGTTTGTCCTACCCCTAGAGCACAGTCTATTTATTAGGGGTGGGTGGAACTTGCAGAGTTTAACTCTGCAGAATTCCACGGAGTTGCATAAAAACTCTGCGGGATTTCGGGGAGTGCCACAAACTGGTGGAATTAGGTACGTTGAGCTGCTTTGTAGCACCGGGAGCTTATTCCGTGCTGAAAAGTCAGCACGAACTTCACCACGCAGTGTGCCAGAGGGCACTGCTTCTCAAGCTGTTTTTGCTGCAGCTTGAGTAGATTTTGTACTTGAGTGACAGCTTTCTCACTGCGTACGGTTGCCACCGCCTGTGGGGAGATCTTGTTGGGTCCCCTCCTAGCAACCAAAAATCGCAGTGTCATGTGTTCCAGCTAGGCCTAGAGGGAAACAGATTTTTTTTTTTTTTTTTTAGGTCTCGCCTGCGCTTTATGCTCTCGAGAGAGCTTTTGTAAAAGGGGGATTTGGAAGTGCAAACCAGTGCTTTCAGGCCGCCAACTACAGTGCATGTGCGCCGGGCGCGCGCACCATTTGGCAGCCTGCCTGATCATTTCGCGGCCGCTTTGATGTTCTGTGAGCCGCGCGGCCAACATCAAAGCGGCCGTGAAAGTTACAACACAAGCACCTCTAAGCAGGGATGCATATGGCCGCTTTTAAAACTCCCGGCGTAAACTCGATCAATCCACACGCCCCACCGCTGCTTCATCTTGCTCCCTGACCCTTTCATCTCACTTCACCACCTTTTCATCTCGCTATCCCCCCTCCACCAAGCAGGACGAACGTGATTATTTGCTGTTTTTAAAGTGCTCAGCAGCACTGAATGTTTAACTGGAGAGTTCTGTATTAATATTACCAAGTGCAATTGCATGGTGACGGCGATCTATTTTATTTTTAATGTGCTTACCTCCAACCATCACAGGGCTGCGTGGTATTTCGCTTCAGTGACACCTAATGACGCATGGCCTATCTGGCCCCGTGACAAGATGTGCAGCTGGCTGTTAATTACCGCGCGCGCCGCGGTCGTTGCTATTGAAGCCGTTTGGCAAACCCTGAGTCAGCAGTTTCTTTCTGCCCCTCACCCTTGTCTGCATCCTGACGGACAGGCGCGTGCCGAGTGAGCAAAGAGCACGTCTTACCTATCTGCCTATCACGCGCTACAAATTGGACAGCAGCGCGAGGGCTGATTGCACCAATAGCATCTGTGCGATGGCTCTATTGATTTTTAGCAGTGCTTGACTCGTGGTGTTTTGAGACGCCTGTGAAACTGGGTACTCAGAAAAAATCTTGGTATGATCATTGGCGTGTCGAGGCGTAATTTTAAGGGGAATCTCTTTGTTAGACATTTGCACTCTTTTTTTCTCCTCATATCGTACTGAAACACTGTCTGCCTAGCTCACACCTCATTCCTTTCCTCTTAAGCACTCTCACACTGTCTTGGAGGATCTTCCTTGCATCACCTTCAGTTCAACCCCCCCCATTGCACCCACTCGCTTGTATGCACTGCACTGTCTCTAAGAAGATACAAAACTGTCAAAATATTGGCAGGGTGAAACCTGCTAATATTTTGACAATTTTTTATCTTCTTCACGCACATTTGCATGTGATCACAATTACAATCGACACAACTGTGCATTGCTCTGTGTGCTTTATAGATAGGCCAAGGATTGGATGGGTGCGTACTACGAATCCAGGTATGACCCACTGACAGGCATTGTGATAAATCCACACTGCGTCTGGCCTGAACACCACAGCTCTCTGCCGTGGCCCACTCACTCACAACCTCAACTTACACAGCCACATAGGAGTAATGTTTTGCATGAAAAACTACAGAAACGCTACATCCAGGCAAAATAAATATTCTTGGGGACTGCAACAGTAAGTAAAATATGAAATGTAAGCTGGAAGAATGTGCCTGGCCCCAGGCTGAGAGGACATTGCCTGTTTTTGCTGGCTGCGACTGTCACCGGTGGGCGGGCACAAGGAGGGCCATGGCATGTACAGGTTGGGCACCGGTCTTATGAGCCCGCCCTCCCTCAGCGATGCCACGAAGGATGTGGTCTTTTTGTGTGCTATAATCCTGGGAGCCTGAGAACAGGGGGAAGTGCCCTTTTATGTGCCTGTGTTGTGATAGTCACTAGACTGGCAGGAATTTATTGACAAGTCCCCCAGGGCACGGATTGTAAAAAGTACTGTTTAATGAAGAGATGTGTAGGGAGGAGCTGTGCAGCCCCTCCGTGGCGGCGGGTGTAGTGCGGTGTTGGGTGTTTGCCAAACGCGTTATGCTACTGAAAGAACAGCTAAATTATTATGCAGATTTGTGAATACAATCTGAAAGTTAACCATACTTGTGCAAATACAGGTAAACGAAACAGCAAAGCATTATTACTCCAAGTCTTAGACCGACCCGTGACAGTCCTTACATACGTGAGCGTCCGCTCCCCCTGCAGACATCGTCAACCAAAAACAAAACAAGTATTGGCATAGCCAATAGGTCTCGCCTTTGGGACCTTATAAGTGTTTAGCCATGCAACAATTGCATAACTAAATACTTATAAGGTCCCAAAAGCGAGACCTATTGGCTATGCCAATGCTTGTTTTTTTAGGTCTCTGCAAGCGTAGGCTGCGCAGACATGCGCAGTCTCGCTGGCGAGATTTTATGTTTTTGGTTAGCTTTCACTAGGCGGGTTTAAGCCCTGCCCCTCTTTTCCATTGGCTGGCGTCACCATTTATGCTAAACGGTGGCCAGCCATTGGAAAAGAGCTTCCAGTGACGTACACTTTTCTCTTTTAGTGCCGTCCCAGTTGGACTGGCTCGTCTGACTTCCTGCTGGCGTAAAAGGTTTCTTATCTTCATTATGGGGCCAAACACATGGCCCCATAAACACAAGAAACCTTTTAGCAGGCGAGGCCGTCCAAGTGGGACGGCAGAAAAAGGCGATGAAAACGTCATGACAAGCGCTTGTTATTTTCTTACTGTCACGCGCTAGGTCACTGTAATCCGTGATTTATCTGCAGGGAGTCCTTCTATGCCACACTCAAGCACCTTAATGGCAATTTGTGCCACAGCAGTCGTTCCTAAACATCTCTAGCTTCCTTGCGTGGAGACAGTACAAGCAATTTCCGGGCGTGTTAGATCCGCAGAGCCGTATTTTTTGTCTCGCAGTTTTATATAGCTAGAATTCAACCTGGAGGTATCAGGGCGCTTTACAGGAGCACCAGCTGTTCCAGACGGGCACATCCGGTACTGGTCACTGTATTCTATTTGTATGACGATACTTGTTTAAACCCGAGATGCGCTTGGTGGGCGCTATACCCCGACTTTGTCGCGTGAGAGCTTGTGTCTCACTCTTCGCCAACCAGCAGGAAGTGCGTGAATCTTCTGGGAGAGAGGGGCACTTATGGAGGGAAGAGAGTGTATCCCCCACGAGCACAAGAGAACTTCTGAGGCACGTGACAGTGAGTGCACGTGTGAGGGCATGTAAGATCCGCAGAGCCGTGTTTTTTGTCTTGCAGTTTTATATAGCTCGAACTCAACCCGGATGTATCATGGCGTTCGAGGCATGTGGGCTGCTGAATTCATATCTGTGCATAGATCGCCGCCTAGTGTTGGGTCCGGATGTTTGCACGTTGTTGTCCTGGAAGAGTCTTCGAAGTATCCTGGGATAGGTGACTCCTCCCCTGGACTACAGTGCGCATGGGCATCCTCTCCATCCTCAGATTGTTTTTTTCCGCCATTGGGTTCGGATGTGTTATCTTGACTCAAGTTAGGAAAACCTTGTTTTCAAGGCCAAAAGGCCTTTAGCTCGCGTCGGTACTGTTATCGATCGGTATCGATAGTATCTCTGTTAGTTTACTAACTTCTAGAACAAACTTTCGCATCTTACCCGACCGTCGATTCGACATCAGCGATGGAATCGAGAACACCATTCAAGAGGTGTCCGGTATGCAATGCGAAATACCCCCACGTCCGACGTCCATCCGGTGTGCAACAAATGCCTCTCACCGGATCACGACGAATCTACATGCATGGCCTGTGCCAGATTTCGATCCAAGAAGACTCTACGAAATCGACGAGCGGCGAGACTCGAGGCGCAGCAAGCGGCACCGGCCCCGGCCGACATCTTCAACGCCGAGACCGAAGATGTCGAAGAAGTGGAGAACCTACCCTCCAGTCCCGTTTCCGAACATGACTCCGGATCGGGGGATGTCGATGAAACACTCTTTCGCAGAGATGAAGACGACACCGAGGTAGGAGACTACGATGAGGCCTTAGGGGCCGAAGAGAGTAGCTCCGGTGACGAGCAAGGCCTACCCGTTCAGACTGAAGAAAGCCCAGTGCAACAGTCTATGGCTCCGGTCGAGGGATCGCCTTCGGGCCTTACCCAAGACTTATCCCGCAGTTCTTCGGCCCCGCCCTCGGACATTCAGCAGCAGCCATTAATGCCAAAAATGGCTGGTTTCCCTTCTCTAAAACCGAAAGCAGTATTGGTTCACTTGAAACCGAAAGTGGCGCTGGTCGGATCGAGGCCCTCCACACCTTCGACGCCAGCAAAACACATCGGCACCGAGCGCACCAAACGAGACTTCGGTGCCGAACTCGAAGCGGCCGACGTCGGAGTCGACATAAGGAAGAAGGCCGTCGGTACCACCAAACCTGCTCGGCTCCCGGCACCGACGCAATCGACTCCGACCCCAAAGGTCAAACAGCCTGCTGCGTCTCACGCCGCTTCCACTGCGACATCTACGCCACAATCATCGAAGAAGTCGACGGCCACTCCCGCCCCTCAACTCGATGACCCACCGGCGTCGAAAAAATCCACGACCGCCTCCACTGAACCGGTCGGTGCGAAAGACTCGAGGGCGCTCCAGACTCGACCCATTGCTGCGCAAAGCACCAAAAAGAAAATGGTCCTCCAGGACACGTCGGGCTCCGAGCCAATTAAAGCTCCAGCAGCCTCTTCGACACCGGCCAACATTACTTTTGGCCTGCCACCATCCACGGCCCCGAAAATGTTCCAAATCAGGACACGGGTGACCCATACCACAATCACGCCTGCCGAACACTCTGGGGAGACGTCTCCATCGCATATAATCGACGCTGACACCGGCAGGATGATTATCCACAAACGGAAAATAACTTCGGAGCCGGCTTTGGACTCCTTCAGGATTCCACTAAAAAGAAAGCTGCCTGTGGCTTCAGAACCAGTTCTTTACGAACCTTTCCACTCACCCTACCAGGATCCACAATCCTTCTCTCCCACACACTCCGACACGGATGCGTTGGGGGACTACATGGGTGACCAGGTCCCCTACCCCGGAGACATGGACCCTGACGCCCAGCAAGACCCTGATCAAACTTGGGATGACCCTGTGGACCCAGGTGCACCTATGGATGCACAAGACCCGCAACTCTATGGAGCAAAAACATCTCCCACAGAGGACACGGCAGCATTCAACGCTCTGATTGAACGTGCTGCGGCCAATCATGGGGTGCAACTTCACTCGGACACCGTCGAGGACGACTTTCTTATGGACACTTTTGCTTCCTCAGAAAGAAATATAAAAACTCTACCCATGTTGAAGGGTCTCCTCAAACCAGCAAAGGACATCTTCAAGGAACCCACCAGGGCAAGAGTGATAAACCCCAGGATAGACAAAAAATACAGATCAGCGCCTGGGGACCCTACTTACATCAGAGGCCAATTACCTCTGGATTCCATTGTCGTTGCGAATGCTCGCAAGAGGGCACACTCACAAACAGGTGACGCTCCTCCCCCGGACAAGGAGTCCAAGGTGTTGGAGACCTCTGGCAAACGGATTTCCGCCCAGGCAGCCAACATATGGCGTATTGCCAATACTCAAGCACTCCTCGCTCGCTACGATAGAGCGCACTATGACACATTAGAGCAACTAATCCAACATCTCCCTGACCAATTCAGAGAAGGTGCAGAGATCCTCATCAGGGAGGGACAGCTCCTCACAAACGCATCCATCAAGTGCGCGCTGGATGCCGCAGACACAGCCGCCAGGGCCATAAACACTAGCGTCATGCTGCGACGACATGCCTGGTTACGAATCTCCGGATTCAAACCTGAAGTGCAAAACAACATACTCAACCAGCCTGTCAACCCCGACTATTTATTCGGGCCGGAGGTTGACACCACCCTAGAGAAAATAAAGAAGGACACGGACACTGCAAAGTCCATGGGGGCTCTCCAAACTCAGTCCTTTCGGAGCGGCTCCTTTCGTCGCCCCGGAAATAGAGGAGCAGGTAGAGGACAGGGGTCACAGCAAACATACAACAAGAGCAATACACAAACCACCTACGATAAACACCCAGGGTGGATATCGTGGCTCCAGTACAAAGGGCAGAGGACGCGGCTACGGCAACACCAGGTCCTCCCCCAAGAACAAGCAGTGACGCCCTCTCCCTTCCTCCCGACCACATAACACCTGTCGGGGGAAGGCTACAAAGGTTCCTGTCCACGTGGAACTCCATCACCACGGACAGGTGGGTCAAAGATATTATCAAATACGGTTACTGTCTAGAACTAACCTCCACTCCACCCACAATACCTCCAAAAAACCGTCCTATGTCCTCAGAGCACTTAACGCTCTTACAGCAAGAGGTGCAAAGTATGCTTCTAAAAGGCGCAATAGAGGTCGTACCCGTCCACGAGCAAGGTACGTGGGTGTACTCCCTGTACTTTTTAATACCGAAGAAGGACGGGTCACTCAGACCTATATTAGACCTGAGACCCCTAAACAGATACATTCTTTCCGAGCATTTTCACATGCTCACTCTCCAGCAAGTCCTCCCGCTGCTCAAGCAGGGAGACTTTCTAGCCACACTGGACCTCAAGGATGCGTATTTCCACATACCCATTCACCCATCACACAAAAAATACCTCAGGTTCACTGTTCAAGGACAGCATTACCAATTCAGAGTCCTTCCCTTCGGCGTGACAACGGCACCAAGGGTGTTTACAAAGTGCCTAGCTACTGTGGCGGCACATCTACGGAGGCAGCACATACACGTCTACCCTTACCTGGACGACTGGCTCGTTCAAGCGAAGTCAGCCCAGCAATGTGCCAGCCACATGTCCCGCACCATTCACCTCCTTCACAGTCTAGGGTTCTCACTGAATTACCCAAAATCCCATCTCCAGCCCGCACACGTACAACAGTACCTTGGTGCAACTATAGACACTCTGGCAGCCACAGCTCAGCCAAATTTAGTGAGAATCAGCAGCATGCAAATGCTAATTTCCAAGTTCAAACCACAACACTCCCTGCCCGCGCGAGTGTTCATGCAGTTGATAGGCATGATGGCCTCCTGCATCTTCATAGTCCCACACGCGAGACTACATATGCGCCCGCTTCAGGAGTGCTTAGCACGTCAGTGGAATCGGGCTCAAGGACAGTTGAAAGACCTAGTGTTGGTGAGCGGTCGGGCATACAACTCTCTGCATTGGTGGAATCCACAAAACCTTTGCAAGGGCCGACCGTTCCAAGAGCCTGTCCCACAGATAATACTGACGGCGGATGCGTCTCTCCAGGGATGGGGAGCTCATGTACTCCATTACACAGTGCAGGGACTATGGACACAACAACAAAAGAAGATGCACATCAACCTCCTAGAACTGATGGCAATCTTCCTCGCTATGAAAGCATTCAAAGTACACTTGTGCAACAAAGTCGTGTTGATCCGGACGGACAACATGACCGCCATGTACTACATACAGAAGCAGGGAGGAACACACTCTCCACAGTTGTCTCATCTGGCTCAGAGCATGTGGAAGTGGGCCATTCAGAGGAACATGTTCCTCATGGCAGAACACCTCCCCGGCAAAGACAACCAGATGGCGGATCTGCTCAGCAGACACAGCCACCAGATGCACGAGTGGGAGTTACACCCATCAGTACTCCAACCGTACTTCCAGCAGTGGGGTCATCCAGAGATAGACCTATTCGCGACAAGCGAAAACGCAAAATGCCAAAGCTTTGCGGCCAGGTTCCCACATCCACAGTCGCAGGGCAATGCGATATGGATGAACTGGTCCGGCAGATTTGCGTACGCTTTTCCCCCAGCACCACTGATACCGCTGGTGGCACGCAAACTGCGTCAACACTCACTGACGCTCGTCCTGGTTGCTCCAACGTGGGCGCGCCAACCGTGGTACACCACCTTTCTCGAACTTTCCGTGGTGCCGCATCAAAGGCTACGGATCAAACCCGAGCATTTGACGCAGAACCATGGAGAGATTCAGCACCCAGATCCGCAACAGCTGAACCTGGCAATCTGGCTCCTGAAGTCCTAGAGTTTGGCTACCTCAACCTGCCACCTGACTGTATGGACATCATTAAGGAGGCCAGGCGACCCACTACCAGAGCTTGCTATGCAGCCAAATGGAAGAGGTTCGTCATTTATTGCAATAATAATGAAATTAACCCGCTAGACGCATCCATCCAAAACATTATTTGTTACCTATTACACCTATACCGATGCAATCTGGCGTACACCTCCATACGTGTCCATTTGACCGCAATATCAGCCTATCTGCAGACCAGGCAGCACCTCTCTCTATTCAGAGTGCCTGCCATCAAAGCATTCTTGGAAGGACTCAAACGAGTCATTCCTCCAAGCCACCCACCGGCTCTGATGTGGAACCTCAATTTGGTCCTCACACGCCTGATGGGTCCACCCTTTGAACCTCTACACTCATGCGAGATTCAATTCCTTACTTGGAAAGTAGCTTTCCTAGTAGCAATCACTTCTTTGAGGAGAGTTAGTGAACTCCAGGCACTAACCGTTCAAGAGCCATTTATACAGGTCCACGCCAACAGGGTCGTACTACGTACCAACCCCAAATTCATGCCAAAGGTGGTATCGCAGTTCCACATGAATCAAACCATTGAACTGCCCGTTTTCTTCCAAAACCCACAAACTGTCGCAGAAAGGGCACTCCACACACTGGATGTCAAAAGAGCCCTCATGTATTATATCGACAGGACCAAACCCTTTAGGAAAACACAACAACTTTTCGTTGCCTTTGCCCCACACCACAAAGGTAACGCTATCTCCAAAGCAGGAATAGCCAGATGGATCGTTAAATGTATCCAAATTTGCTATCAAAAGGCTAAACATACTTTAACGATTCCCCCACGAGCCCACTCAACACGTAAGTTAGGGGCCTCAATGGCTTTCCTAGGAAACATTCCTTTGCATGACATATGTAGAGCAGCCACCTGGTCCACTACACATACATTTACCAAACACTATTGTGTAGATGTGCAATCAAAACAGCAGGCAGCTGTAGGACAGGCTGTTCTCAAAACTCTTTTTCAGACCGCTGCAGCTGGCACTGGTAGCCGCCGCTAATAAGAGGGCACTGCTATATATTCTATGCACAGATATGAATTCAGCAGCCCACATGCCTCGAACTGAATATGCTACTTACCAGTATGCATCTGTTCTTGGCATGTAGGGCTGCTGACATTCATATCGCCCTCCCTCCTCCCCGGCGCCTGTAGCAGCTGCAGCTCTCAGAATTACTGTAAGCATGGTCATCACTTTCTGTATCTACTCCATCACTGCCACAATGGCGAAAAACAATCTGAGGATGGAGAGGATGCCCATGCGCACTGTAGTCCAGGGGAGGAGTCACCTATCCCAGGATACTTCGAAGACTCTTCCAGGACAGCAACGTGCAAACATCCGGACCCAACACTAGGCGGCGATCTATGCACAGATATGAATGTCAGCAGCCCTACATGCCAAGAACAGATGCATACTGGTAAGTAGCATATTCAGCTTTACACGAGCACCAGCTGTTGTAGACGGGCACATCCACGTTTTGTTAGGCGTGGGGAGATGAAGTGATGTGCCCAGAATCACAAGAGGTTGAGCCGCAGAGACTCTAACCTGGTTACCCAGCTTTGAGGTCGTACGCTCTAATCTTTAGGCCACATCTTAATGAGTCCAGCCTGCAGAGACACGGGCCCCTGTACTTACACTCCAGTATGCGTCACTCCTGGGCGTGTCACTCTCAGGTTTGTCAGTCCTGTGTGTCTCTCCTGAGGTTATCACTCCTGGATGTATCACTACTGGGTGTCATTACTGAGGGTGTCACTCCTGAGTGTGTCACTGGGGCATGGGGGAGAGCAAACAACCCCGTACTGGTCACCATATTCTATTTGTATGCCGATGCTTGTTTAAACCCAAGAGGTACACTTCACACGTACTGTAATGTACAAACTACGCACAATCCGTCATGCTCAGTCTTCTGAATGAAAGGCAGCTACCGTTGAATAAATAAACACTGATCGTGTCTCCCAGCTGTTTCACATGCAGACCGCACAGAGGGCAGTGCTTCGACGCGCACCCTCCGAGCTTTGTAACACTCACTTGCAGCCTCCGACTCTCTACACCTCCAGAGCCACACACCTATTCCTATGTGTACCTCTCCTCTGTCCCCGGCCACACGCTTTCTTAGCGTACTGAAACTCCCCTGGATGTCTAGCTCCTCTTTACTCCTCTTGGCGCTATGTCGTATGCTACAGGAGCAGGCGCAGTGCTGTGAGGTGAACAAGGGAGGGCGCCTCATTTCCTCACAGCTGTAATGGTAGCAATCTTGAGTATGTCAGAAATGTGAGAAGGGGCACCGACCACCAAAAAAATACAATAATTCTGTTTTAAATGCAAGCCTGCAGCTGTTCCACAACTACAACGTGTCAACAACATCGGTAGTCATTGGCGCACTGTTGACACATTCTGTAGCGTGCACACCACGCACACACTTGACACGTACTGTAATGTACAAACTGCACAATCCGTCACGATCAGTCTTTTGAATGAAAGGCAGCTACCGTTGAATAGATAAACACTGATCGTGTCTCCGAAGTCCGCGCTCTGCATTACTCACAGTGAGGACTCTAAAATCTTCCTTTCAGAAACTGTTGCTAAGCTCGAAACTGCATTAAAGGTTTGCAAGATTTGGCTCCCTCTAACCCACGGCTCTTACCTTCATTAGGTACGCCTTCTGTGTTGTGTACCGTTCCCATTGTACCCTTCACACTTTGTAGCACACAGTGTAGACAAGGGTATTCATAGACAAGTGTAGACACTTTCTAAACAAAAGGGGTCATATGTGGTTCGGCGAAGTGGCAAACTCTCTGCAAGGGTTAACTGGTCAGCTTTCAGTTGACGATTGCTGCATTCAGGTGTTAAACTGGTACTAATGAGGTGCGGCTTTGCTCATACACTATTAGTAGTTGTTAAACTATCAAAAAACTGAAATATTACTGCTACATATTGTGCCACATTATGTTACATATTCGACTTTCCTTGCTGCATAATTATGTCAACCCTATTCTTCACTGCCACTTAATTCTAGTGGCCGTGCTATAGTGCTTTATAGTGTTTAATTAGCTGGTGTAAGAAATACCTCATGGGCAGATATTTCTCTTGTTCTGGTGTCAATCTGGCACTGACCAGATGTGGCAACAACACCTTGTCACAGCCTGGAGTGCTGGTCCATTGGCAGAACCCCCAATCTGAAGCGAGAATAAACAGTATACATGGGTGGCGGGTCATTATATCCAAATAAGTTTTTCTGCCCCTATAGATTTTGTTTCCAGCTATCGCTATCATGTACTGCTAGTAACTGCGGCCTCTGTGGTGGTTCTTTCTGGCTTATCTGTACGTCATAGAAATTTTCACCCTTCATAAATAAATAAATCTTGAGGGAAAGTTGAAAGAAATGAAGGGCGACAGCAGCTCAAGTATTTAAGATTAACAAGTCAGGATTCACGGTGTTACAGTTCGCATGAAGCGGCTATGGATAGGTCACATTATAGTACTTGGTGTCATGTGACACAGAGCGCCACCCTCCGACACAAATGTCACCTGATAAGTAATGTAAACCCTTCTCCCCACCATAATAACAAAAAGATGCAACCAGGTCTGGACTGGCCCAAAAGCAGCAGCAAATGCTGCTCAGTGTGCACATTCACCCTGCCAATAACAAGGATTACTGCCTTCACTATTGAAAAACATAGCCAATAGGTCTCGCCTTTGGGCCCTTATAAATATTTAGTTATGCAGCACAATATCCTTGGTTCTACAACATCAACCGTTGCATGGCTAAACACTTATAAGATCCCGAAGGCGAGACCTATTGGCTATGCCAATGCTTGTTTTTACATGTACACAGGTTTCTTCCTAAAGGTGCCTTCACTCACACAATGACTTTTGCCACACATTTGCAACCGTGACAATACGGTTTCCAGGAAATCATGCAAAGCAACTTTACAAGAATACTATCAGGATACCTTGACACATCAAGTACAAGGTAAATGCATACATACGTTTTGCAAATGTGGTTATTTGTTTCATACATATGGCGACAGAGCTATCAATAACACATAAACAATGGCGACCTGGTCAAGATCTTGGCTCAAGGCACAGATGCCTTTTGTTATAAACATCTGTTTCCGGGTGTTTGACAAAGGAGCGCTTTGCTGTCAGACTGATTTGCATATGGCCATGTCTGAACTGGGGTGGTGGAGTGAGCTAAAGAATGATGATGGATTAAACCCAGATCAGTTGACTGGGGGTGTGTGTTTGATTTGCCCAAACGCTCCGTCCATCATCCCCTTTTGTATCGCTTTGTTTGCCCTAAGTTGGCAGTATATGCCCAGACGTGGGTCCCTTGCTCACTTTGCGACTGGATACAAGATAGCCTGGCTGATGAGGGTTATGAACCCGAAACCGGTCCCAGGATGCTTGTTTCCGGTCCAGGGACAGCTTGTGACCATAGCAGGGACCTACATTCTTTCCTTTCAGGCTCATCTAATACGGGGATTCTTGCCATAGCGTGCATACACACACCCAGACACTGAGGTTAGGGGGTGGCGCATATTAGGAGTACACATCAGATTTCCATGTTTTATATGCTTGCATATATACATTGTTTTAGCATGATGGTGGAACTTATCATTCTGTTCTCTGTTCTAATACTTCTGATAACATTAATTTGCTTCTGTCTGTTGATCATTGCAGCACATATGTTTTATATTAGAATCACATTGGTTCAATAAATATTAAAAATGTCCCACTGTGTATTCCTTGTACATTTCTCTGAGAGAGAGCACGAAAGGTTGAGCAAAAAGATTCTAGATCCGTTACCACGATTCTTGGGGGATCAGGGTTGTCATGTCCAGTGGTTACCAGAACAATTTTCTACCCGCCTAGCTTTAGGGTGACTTAAGGTGGCACTGTGATTTAGCTGGCCTATAGGACGCCATACCCTAAGGGGGTGCATGGAATCAGTCTAGCACCTGCCCAGCGGTTATGCTGTCCACAAATGCGCAGTTCCTCCCGCAGGGTGGAAACTACACAACAGTGCTAGGGGATTCCAAACCTTGCTCGCCCTAGCCAACTTAACGTTGGCGATCTGCATGCAAGAAAAAAAGAGTTTGCCCTGAGCTCCGCCAACGGAGCGGTATTTATCGCTCACACCTACTCTTTACCATTCTTTTGATTGGCTGACCTGTATCCTTCCATGGCTCCCTTTTAGGGAACTACTTTTCTCATTTTCGTTTAGCATGTATTTTATAGCTCTACCCCTTGTTTGCTTCTCCTTACCCCTGGTGAATACCCGCCAGAGCTCCATGTTGCTCTGTCCCTGGTGTGCTGCTCTCTATCTTGTGTACTTTTCTGTCCACTCCTTGTTGCTCTCTCCCTTGTGGGCTGCGCGAGTGTACCAGCAAAATGCTGCTACCTCAAGCAACCGCCACATTACCACATGTTTTTCTTATCTTTCTTTTTTTGCTGATTCACAAGGGATGTTGCGGCGTGGATGAAAGTGTCTACAAGTAAGTTTAATCTTACTACAAAGAAAAGGTCTTAGATAATGCTGGACCTAAATACCAATCTTTCTAGTTTTAGAAACTAAGGGAATCCCATACCACCTAATTTAAATTGGCGGGGTCCTTATTTTTAAGTTTCTAGAACCCTTGACGTCTGGCCACTAACTTCTATCCCTTTGCACTCCCAGCACTCTACCCCCACACCTAGGTACACCACAGTTAGTGAGGTAGACATCCACTCCATCAGAGGTGCTTGGTTCATTAACCGTCTGCTTTGCTGACTTGCAGAAATGTCTACACTCAAGACCTGAATTTGAGCACCTCCAGCTACTGGAGTCTTTGACCTTAATCCAGGCTGATGGCTATAGAGCGAGATTGGGCTTGATTGAGACAGGGTTTTGCACACATACAGCACGTCTAATGTAAGTGCTTGGAAGAAAGCTATTTGCCATCTTAAATTACAGTTTGGTGAATTTTGGGGTAATTGTAGGGTTTACCTACTGCCTTTGAAACCAGCTGGCTTTCCATAGAACTGCTCCCTCTGCTGTGTAACACGCTTTTTGCAGAGCACATATTCTTAAATCAAGTAGTCTGTTAGTACTTGGGTGAAGAACATGCTTATGCTTGTAGTTCTGCCTATGGAGCAAGGCTCAGTGGGAGGATGCCCTTGGCCATACCCTGGGCCAATGAGTAGAATTTTCATTTCGCTTTCAGGCGGCTTCAAACATCTCCTTCACCCACCCCACCTTCTCAAAATCCTAGGCCTATCTCCCTATAGCTAATGTCACCGGTATTCCAGGTTGACGTCTGAATAGCTCATTGGACCTCTCATTCAGATGCTATCGCTTTTCCATTTGGGAAGACCAACAGGTGGGTGGTCTGCATTTAGATGTATCTTGGGGTTCTTCGCCTGTCGAATCAGGCCACGGATTAGCAGTCTAACAGTACTTTGGAGAGCTTAACTGATATTAAGAATTGGGAAGACAAACCTTAGGAACTTCTGGGTTAGTACTTAGGTGATAAAGGAGGGTACGGCCAATGATAATTATCCATTACTATTGAGATTCACCGCCCATTCTAAACCTGACATGGAAGATCAGAATGGGGTGCTAGGAAGGTTACAGCTGTAGACCAAAGAAAAGATCAGTAAAGAGTACTCTAGGAACCATGAACTATGGAGCAGCCAGGTACAGGTGGGTTTGACATATTTACAAGCGTTAAATTGCTAGTAATCAATATTTTGTTCCAAATTGTACTACTCACAAGCTATCTTGGCCTTGTACATAGAAAATTGGTCAGTCGTTTATGCCAAGGACATGACCCTGAAATTAACTCTTATCTAAAGTATTTTCTAGGCCTCTTATTGAGAGTTGGCATTTCAACCCCAATTGCAAGAATCACACGGTCATCATGAGGACGAAAGCATAATGTACAGACCTATGAAACAACTAAAATTAGAAACCGTCTAAGGGAGCGTGACAACGTGATTACGAACATGCCCCTCCACCTTAAAAAAAAAAAAAGCGTGCAAAGCACCAAACTTAGTCTTAGAATATATTTAACTATCAAAAGATAGAACCCAATATGAGAGTCCTGGCATAACAGTTGAGACATGGATCCATACTTTTTGTAAAAAACAAGTTGAGGCTTGCCAAAAGAACGAGTTAAACTTGGAGGATATAATTTATGCAGCAATATGTAATTTTGTTCAGTTCCTGGAAAACTTGTTAAAAAATAGAACAGGCAGGCGCTTACTGACTCAGGCAAGTCAAAGTCACAGTAAACGCCCATAAACCAGATGAGCAGATTAAAGTGAATTTACTCGTGGATGAAAATGAATCAGACCACAAAACGTCTAAAACAGAACTCCCGTTACGCTATACAAGCTCTCTATCCATTGAGACACTGGGGAGCATGTTAAAAATAAGCAACACAACCCCTATTGACTGTGATAAGTAACATTTACAGAAAGAGCATGTAAATAAGATAAGAACATTTTAAGGAAACCACTCATGACACACTAAAATGTCGTGCCTTTCAGCATGGCATTTGACAAAGCAGTCTCTGTTGGGCAACCAAGCTTGCCTGTCGGTCAGGTGGGAAGATGGCATTGAGCTTACCCATCGGTAGTCAAATGTAATAAGAAAACAGTCTTTAAAAAGACCCCTGTGCATAGAGGAGTGGGAGGCTAAACGCTTCACTGGTGGACAGGCGTAAAAAATGTAAGGGGCAGTGTAATGAAATATCAGATGTTCTGGAAATAGCCTCCAAATGATAAGTTAGTCTTAAATGAAAAAGCAAGGAAGCACAAGAATTCACATTTAGTGCTTTGTGTAGTAACATGTTGGTTGTCTCTCCGGTTTAGTAACAGGCTGTGGGTTGTCTCTCCGGTTTAGTAACAGGCTGTCGGTTGTCTGTCTGAAAGAAACACGTTCGTTAGATTCCTCACCTTAGAATATCCCCAGGAGTCAGGCTGGATCCAGAAAGATTTTTCGTCGGCAATACCCCTTGCGCGTCGCTAGGCGGCGTCTGCGGCTCCGCGTCCGTCGTGCGCCGGAATGACGTCATCGGAGTACTTGGACGCCGCCCTTGCGCGCTGACGGCAGTTCTTGTACATGGCTTTCCGCGCCAGGAACGCAGAGCCATGCAAGAGACCGACACTGGTGCCTAAAAAGTCTAGGGGCCTGAAAAGGATAACCTTAACCCTAGATGTCGGTTCGCAGAACGGGGAGGATGGGTTGGTCGGTCGGTGAGGAATCTAACTAATGTTTCTTACAGATACATCGTTACCGAAGGTAAGTAACTTGTTCATCTGAAAGAAACACGTTAGTTAGATTCCTCACCTTAGAATAGATACCCCAGCAATACCAACCCCGGGGGTGGGTCTGCGAACCAAGATCACACCAGAAAGTCCTGGAGAACAGAACGGCCAAAGAATCCGTCTCTCCGGACTTGGCTGTCCAGGCGATAATGCTTGGCAAACGTGTGCAGTGAGGCCCACGTTGCTGCCTGACAGATGTTTTGCAAGGGGACTCCCCGACCCAAGGCCGTCGTCGCCGCAGTGGCCCGAGTGGAATGGGCCCTCAACCCAACAGGAGGTTCCTTTTTAGCTAAGGAGTAACAAGCTTTGATGCACAAAACGACCCACCGAGAGATGGTTCGCTTGTGCACCGCCTGCCCCTTCTTAGCGCCCACGTAGCCAACGAAGAATTGGTCGTCCACCCGGAACTGTTTTGTGCAGTCCAGATAGAAGGAGAGCGCACCTTTTGGGTCCAGACGGTGGAGCCGCTCTTCCTCTTTCGAAGGATGCGGAGGCGGAAAGAAGGTGGGCAGCGTAACAGACTGCCCGATGTGAAAGGCAGTCACAATCTTAGGAAGAAAGGGCGAGTGCAGAGAACAACCATGTCCGGATGAATAGAAAGGAAAGGAGGCTTAGAAGAGAGCCTGGAGCTCACTCACCCTTCTAGCAGAGGTGATGGCTACCAGGAAAGCAGTCTTAAGCGTCAAGAGACGAAGAGGACAATTATGAAGTGGCTCAAAGGGAGCGCACATCAGGTAAGTCAAAACAAGATTCAAATCCCACTGAGACATTACGAAAGGGACAGGAGGAAACATGTGAGTAATGCCCTTAAGGAACCGAGAAACAGGGGATTTGAAGAGAGAAGGCTGATCAGGAAGCCGAAGGAAGGCAGAGATAGCAGAAAGATAACCTTTAAGAGTGCCCAGAGCAGAACCCTGCTGGGCCAAAGAAAGAAGGAAGAGGAGAACCTCAGAAAGTGGGGCGGAAAGGGGATCCACAGCCTTTGCTGTGCACCATGCCACAAATTTGTTTTACCTACAGGCGTATACCGTTTTAGTGGAGGGACGCCTGGCTGCCAGAATCACATCGCAGACTTCAGGAGGCAAGTCAAATGACATAAACTGACACAGCTCAATCTCCACGCATGAAGGTGGAGACTGGACAGGTTTGGGTGGAGGACCGTCCCCTGCTGCTGCGACAGAGGGTCCTCCTGAAGAGGCAGTCGTATTGGGGGATCGATCGATGGACTGAGTAGCTCGGGATACCAGTACCTTCGTGCCCAATCCGGAGCCACCAAGGTGACTTGGGCCCGGTCGCGCCTGATCTCCTTCAGCACTCTGGGCAGAAGTGGTGTAGGCGGAAAGGCATACAACAGACCGCAACTCCACTCGCGACGAAAAACTTCCCAGAGCGAGTGCCGCCTTGGAAACTCCAACGCGCAGAACTGCTGACATTGTGTGTTCTCTTCGGTGGCGAATAGATCTAACCAAGGCTCTCCCCACTGCCGAAAGAGGCCTTGCGCCACGTCCGAGTTGAGACGCCATTCGTGATCCATCATGCACCGGCGGCTGAGTTTGTCTGCTCTGGCGTTCAGAGAGCCTGCCAGATGTTGAACCACCAGGGTGATGCCCTGATGTTCCAGCCATGTCCAGAGGCGCAGAGCTTCCTGACAAAGGGTCCACGACCCCACCCCGCCCTGTTTGTTGTAATACCACATGACGGTGGTGTTGTCCGTGAACACCTGCACCACACTTCCCCGGACAACGGGAAGGAATGCCTTCACTGCAAGTCAGATCGCTTTCAGCTCCAAAAGGTTGATATGGAGCCGAGACTCCGCCGGAGACTAGAGTCCTCTGATCTCCGCCTCCCCCATCCCAGGAGGGACGCATCCGTCACCACTACGTGCTCCGGGTGGGGTAGGAAGAGGGATCTGCCACTGACCCAATCGCGGTTCGTGAGCCACCACTGCAACTGTTTTGCAGTGCCTTCCGAGATGGTCGGACAGGTTGCCCCGATGCTGGGCCCACTGAAACTTCAGGTCCCACTGCAGAGCCCGCATTCGCCACCTGGCGTGATGCACTAACAGGATGCAGGAGGCCATCAGACCCAGAAGCCGCAGCACCAACCTGACCGAAACCCGGGATAGAGGCTGAAAGATGGGAATCAGAGCCTGAATATCCCGGACCCGCTGCTCCGGAGAATAAGCCCGGAACTGCGCCGAGTCCAGAACCGCGACAATGAAAAGTAGCTTCTGGGAGGGACTCAGATGCGACTTCGGCACGTTGATGGAGAACCCCAGCAAATGCATGAGGTCGGCTGTAGTCTGGAGGTGGGAGACAACCTGCTGGGGCGAGCCCACCTTTAACAGCCAGTCGTCGAGATGGGGGAAGACTGGAACCCCTGATCTGCGCAGATGAGCTGCGACCACCGCCATCACTCTCGTGAACACCCGAGCGGCACTGGTGAGGCCGAAGGGGAGCACCGTGAACTGGAAATGCTCCTGACCCACCGTGAACCGCAGGTAACGCTGGTGGGCCGGCAGGACGGGAATGTGAAAATAGGCGTCCTGCAAGTCCAACGCTACCATCCAGTCTCCTGGATCCAGGGCAGCCAGAACCAGAGCTAGGGTAAGCATCTTGAACCTCTCCTTCCGGAGGAAGGCGTTGTCGCTCCTGAGGTCCAAGATAGCGCGTAGGCCCCCTTTGCCCTTCTTGGGAACCAGAAAGTAGTGGGAATAGCATCCACGACCTACTTCTGGACCAGGAACGTGCTCGACGGCCCCCTTGGCCAAGAGGGCTGCAACTTCCTCCCGTAGAAGATTCAGGTGATCCCCCGACATTCGGTGGCACTGCGGTGGCATGGCTGGAGGGGTCGTCTCGAAGGGGAGGGAGTAGCCCCTTCGGACGATATGCAGCACCCACCTGTCCGACGTTATGGAATGCCAGTGGAGCAGGTGATGGCGAACTCTGCCGCCCACTGGCGTGGAATGGGACTGAAAGCACAGACTAGTAGTGCTTTAAGGCGGATGCTGCCGGGGTGGATATAGACTGACCGGCACGTTGACCCCCGGTACCGCCTCGGCGGAATCCACGTCCGCGACCGCGTGTAGGTTGGATCTGCGGCCGGTGGCTAGGCGGACGTGAGGGGGCGCCCCTTCCTTGGCCACAAAAGGGACGAAAGGCGGAAGTTTGCGGTTGCGGCCCCGAGAGGCCCAAGGACTTGGCCGTATCCCGGGAGTCCTCGAAGCGCACCAGCGCACTATCCGCCTTCTCGCCAAAAAGGCGAGTGCCATCAAAGGGCATATCCATGAGGGTGCTCTGGACATCCCCTGAGAAAGACGTGGACCGCAGCCAGGCGTGGCGGCGGAGCGCCACCGTGGTTGACACCGCCCTACGCAGCGAGACCGTAGTGTCTAGTCCACATCGAATAGCATGTCGTGCTGCATCCCGCCCGTCGGCAAGAGCCTGGGCGAGCCTCGGCCGGGCCTCCTCCGGACACTGGGGCAGCACGTCCTCCACCGTATCCCACAGAGCGTGGTAATAACGGTCCATGAGGCAAGCGGTGTTCAAGGACCGCAGTCCCAAACTAAGGGAAGAGAACAGCTTCTTACCGAACTGCTCTAGCCTCTTGGATTCTCGATCCGGGGGAGCGGACGGTTAGGAGGATTGGGAAGTAGAGGCCTGGATAACCAGGCTCTCGGGCGTGGGGTGTTGGGACAGAAAACTGGGGTCGCCCGGAGCTTGGCGGTGGTGCCGGTCCACGTTCCGATCCACAGGAGGTACTGTGGAGGACTTGGTCCAGGTGCCCTTCAGAACGTCCACTAGTGCCTCATTGAACTGCAGCATAGGCTCCGAGGAGCTTGCTGACGGTTGAAGCACTTCAGTGAGGAGGTTATTCCTCACGGCCATAGCAGGCAGCTCCAGCCCAAGGGCTTCGGCCGCCTTGCGCAGCACCACTGAAAATGCAGCACCTTCCTCCGAAGCCACAGTCGGAGAGATGCAACCAGTGTCTGGGGATGTGTCCAGACCACTGGCATCCCCCAGCTCATCTGCCCAGTCCTGAGATAAGTTGGCCTGCATGGCCAGAGGGTCCTCAGACCCCTCCCAGTCTCCCCCGTCATCCGATTCCTGATAAACAGGGGGAATAATCGGAGCCGGACGGTAGATGAAATTGTCATCCATTGGCGTTGGCTGCGGCGCCGGACGGCGCTGAACCGGCACCGGGCCCGGACCGGGGAAACGGCGTCATCCGGAGACGGCGCCGGGGGTGGAACAGGTGTCTGCGCCGGCGGAGGAGTCGTCGTGAGGTCGACCGGCACCGACTGAGATCCAGGCCTGGATCCCACGGGACCTGCGGCGCCGGGACCGAAGTCGACGCCGGGGCCTGAGGCGCTGGGGCCGGAGCCGCCGGCTCGCTAGGTCGCCCAGTCGATCCTGCGGGCCCAAAGGCGCTCCAGCAGGCGTCGACGCCAGGCCCCTCATGGCTGAGAGGAAGGCTCTGATCTCCGCCAGAGTCGCGTCAGTCCCAGGGACCGGAGGGTATGGGGACGGACGTGGCTCCTGCGGCTCTGACGGAGCCATGGGGGTGGTACCACCCAGACCCTCGACTGAGTCGCGCGACTGGCGAGGGGAGTCCGAAGAGCGTTGTCGCCTCTTGGACTTGGCATGCTTCGACTTACCCGAAGACTTCGACCCCGACGAGCGTTGGTGGTGGCTGCCGCTCCGCGACCGGTCCTTCGTCCTCCTCCTGGACCGGGACCGTGAACGGCGCGGAGCCGAGTGTCGGAGCTCGAGAAGCTTACGGGACCGCTCCCGCCTAGCCTTCGAGGTCAAGGCCTGGCAGTCGATGCACGACTCCGCATCGTGGTCGGCCCCCAGGCAGTAAAGGCACCGGCGGTGGTGGTCAGTCACCGACATCAGTCGACGACAGGAGTCACAGGCTTTAAACTTGGGCATCCTACCGGCACCAGTTCGAATCGAGTAGACAAGAGTCCAAAAAGTTTTAGTCAAAAAGTGACTAAATGGGTAATCTCTTCCCGGATCGGTGCTGTCTGGCTCAGAAAAAAGAACTAAGGTGAGGAATCTAGCTAACTGTTTCTTACAGATACATTGTTTCCGAAGGTAAATAACTTGTTCATCTGGTTCTTATGCATGGCCATCTTTGCTAAGGGAATGCCAAGTCATGTAGCTTTTTCATGCTGGGGGGAAAAACACCTTCTGTTAGCACTCACTCTAAGAAAGATAGCAATGCCTTCACCCTCCTACTCCTTCATTTTTCAAAGCAGTGCTTTCTGGCTCCACCACTCTGTCACCCCGATCCTTGCGCTAACACACTGGAGTTCATCCACTTTAAATTTCCCCTACTATAGCTGGTTCTAATAGGGTATTAGCAATGCTTTCTTCAACACTACTAGCTCTGAGTTTCCCATACATTTGCAGCACTTAGTATATTTGCCTTTCTTCCTTGGAGTTTAAGAGAAGGGCCCTGGTTACCCATTGTTTGTGGCTTGCTAGGTTTCTGAGACATCCACTTTAATCCATTTTTCCTTCAGATGAGTCTCTGTTGCTGTGATCCAGCCTCTGCCCACTATTTGTGACTCCTTTTACTACAGGAACGAGTCCACTGCTGTGCTAGATTTTTCCGCATTCACTTTCTTTAAAATGGTGACCAAAGTGGGAATGGCTTCCTTCTAACCTCTTCTGTGCCACGATGTCAGTTTGCACTTCTCGCCTTTTAAGTTGTCTGCATGTCTGGGGGCCCTTTAGTGCGTCTGAATCCAGAGGGTTTATTTACCACTGGTGGACAGGCGTAAAAAATGTAAGGGGCAGTGTAATGAAATATCAGATGTTCTGGAAATAGCCTCCAAATGATAAGTTAGTCATAAATGAAAAAGCAAGGAAGCACAAGAATTCACACTTAGTGCTTTGTGTAGTAACATGTTGGTTGTCTCTCCGGTTTAGTAACAGGCTGTGGGTTGTGTCTCTGGGTTAGTAACAGGCCGTGGGTTGTCTGTCTGGTTTGCTAACAGGCTGTGGTTGAATCTCTGGTTTAGTAACAGGCTGTGGGTTGGCTCTCTGGTTTAGTAACAGGCTGTGGGTTGTCTCTCTGGTTTAGTAACAGGCTATGGGTTGTCTCTCTGGTTTAGTAACAGGCTATGAGTTGTCTCTCTGGTTTAGTAACAGGCTATGGGTTGTCTCTCGGGTTTAGTAACAGGCTGTGGCTTATCTCTCTGGTTTTCACCACTTCATAATATCCCCTTTGGCCGTAGTATTCTCCTAGAAAGTGGATTCCAGGACAAACCAGTCTAACATTTCAAATTCTTTTGATCAGGAGCAGCTGCATCTGAAGTTGTATGCCAGGTGTGCTTCATTCTTATTGAGTATAGGCGTGAGGAGGATGCCCTGATTCTCCCTCAGTTAAGGGTCTTTCATGGATACCTTAAGTGCAATGCTGAAGGCCATAAACTATCCAGGTAGTCAGTCCTACCTCTACTCTGTGCAGCTTCCAACACCGGGCGAGAACAATCTTTCTGGATTTGCCAGTGCCTGAATATGTAAAGAATTTGTTTGATTCCCTCTATTGACTAGGTCCTCTAGCATTACCAAAAGGGTATAGTTTTGGACAAATACTGTAGTGCCATCTCTATTGCAACTGGCCGGGTCACAGTTTTCCAGCAAGTCAGTGAAAGCTTTTCAGTTGATGTTGGAAGGGTTTTACGTTTTTATCGAGGTAATGCCAAAGTTCTAAGGGAGACTGAAAAACTTTGTATTGAATTTTTGTTTTGTTTTTTACAAAAAAGGCATTTATTGGCATTTTCAAAATGTGAAACATACAGTACAATAGGAGCATTGCATTGTCAAAAATGTATTCGTAGTCATATGATCCTCTCCAGATCCTAACAGTAACTCCATCCTTCCTCTTCCCCCTACAAAACTTGACAGATGGCAGTAGTTAGTACAGAGCATTATGCATCACACATTAGCACTGAGCAACGTTTTGTCAAATATGATCCCATGTGTACAGGCTTAGCTACTTTAAAACATTTACTTACTCTTTGGACTGTCTTTCTGTTTGGATTGTTTCATGTATGTCTGTTATCAGTTGGCTTATAAATATATTCCTTGTAGACCCAGGGACACTTTCACCATGGAAAAGGCAACACCTACTGCCTGGTTGAGAATCATTCTGTTATCGGGCATATGAAAGGTGGCCACTTTCAAATGTGTCCATACTTCAAGACACTGTTGTATTGACTTTGATGCTAGAGCTGACTCCAGTGTAGGTCGCACCATCATAAAAAGCATTTTGGTTGATTCCCCAGCTTTTTGTCTTTTCCTCTTGTGACAGAGATGCAGGAACAAGCATTGGCATAGCCAATAGGTCTCACCTTTGGGAACTTATAAGTGTTTAGCCAGAGATATTGACTTTACCCATGTCCTTAAGCTGTGCTGTACAGAAGTTTGCAGCATGCTGAAAAGTTATAATGAAGTGTCAGAAGCATTTTTGTTACCTTAGATATGACCAAAAAAGCATTATGTACAAATAAACGACCATATTAAAAAAGTATTAAAAATGTCTTGAGTTTTTTTTGTCCTTTCAATGCTGGCAACTTATATCTGCCTGTCCCAATGGTTGCTTGTGTTTTTTTTGTTATAGGGGGCATAAATAACAGGAGGGTGAAGGTCAGTGAGCGAGTGAGAGAGTCTGTGAGTGTGAGTCTGTCTGTGAGTGTGTCTGTCTGTCAGTCTGAGAGTGTGTGGCTCTTTAGTGGCGAGTAGGGTCAGGATTTAATTAACAGTAATAGATGGAAAGCCTGAGTGCAATATGTCAATGCCCAAAAGCAGGTAGTGCTCAAGATTGCTATTGAGAACTCAATTAGCAAAAACCACCAAGTAATCACTCAAAAACAATCACTGAAGTTGCACAAATAATTAAAGATTGTATGTCTTTCAGTAATATGTGCTAAGTGACATCATAAACCATGAAAGACCCATCAATTCATGACATCACAACAGAAAACCGTATATTATAATTGAGGAGATAGGACGGTGATGTGTACCTGCGGGAGCTTCATTGGGAATCATACACGGCTAAGCTCAGTCAGCCGGGAAGCGCTGGAAGGGAGGCAGATGGTGGCTGCACGTGTGCGCGCTCGCGTGAACGCAAGCGCTACGCCACCAAAAGCCTGCTGTGGCAGCGCTTTGAAAACCCCCATACTAAATGTCTCGGTGCAGCGCATGCGCTGGCTCAGCGAGACCTAAAAAGGGCACAATCATGTGACCGCTCCTGTCAGTTCCGCCATTCTACTAGAGAGCACACACATAATGATGTATGTACATTCATGTGTCAGAATGCATGCACATACCAGCGGAATGACGCAAGCACTTTTTGTTATTATTTAATTAAGGATCGAAGATGGCTGATGGCACTTGGATCAGTAAACTAAAAAAATAAGATGTTTATAGAACGAAAAGTGCCCAAACAAAAGCATTGCAGAGGTGTAAAAGTGGGGAGCACGCAGGGAGCCCAGGAGGGGAAAAGCGTCACACTTAGGAGAGAGCAACATGAGGGGAAAAACACATGGAGAGATCAAAACAGATCACAGAAGGAGGAGAGAAGAACACAGAGTACAGGGGAGACACACACGAGAATGCGAGAAAAGCACACTTGTCACTGCCACACGCGGAGCATGGGAGACACACACCTGGGCGAAAACAACAGAGAGCAAAGAGGGGATAAGTACAAGAGAAACAGAACACATGAGAGACAGGTTGGCACGACTTAAAACCGTTGGTGAACGTCTTTTGGTAAATGTTATTAAAAGATAGAATCTTCTACTCCAAGATGTCTGAAACAACACATCACCTCTGCAACCGCAGGCTTACATGTGATTTCATAACCAGCTGACTGAGATCGTTGGAGATGCTGCAATTTAAACAGAAAAACCACAAACAGTTCCTGGTGTTGTAGTTCGAAGAGTCGTGTCGCCTGCAGCCAGTTATACATTAATCTGTGGTATTTTACAACAATGTTACGGGCTTGATGGGTAAACATGCAAAACTGAATTAGAATTTCAACTGTAAAGTAGAAGACTGCAAACTATCTGGGATAGAAAGTCCACAAATATGAATAAGCAATTGCAAATCAGAGTGCACATACCCTGTATGAACAAGTGCTTTGTTTAACAAGCAAGAGGAAAGACAGATGGCGCTGAAGGCTGGCGGTTTGCGCGTGAACGCAAGCTTGTCGCCAGCCAGCAGCACTTTGAAAACTCACGTACTAAAGTCTCTCCGTGCAGCGCATGCGCGCTGACCCAGCGAGACCTAAAAAGGGATTTGCTTGCTGTTCTATTCTAACGTTTGATTCTCAAAGATGATGCTTTGTTGCAGAAGAAGTGGTCAGTTGTATTCCGGAACTTGCACTATATGCAATTTCTTTGAAGTCATTTACGACCCTCCAACCTCCTGGGCTTTTTTTGTCTACCTCAAGAGTTCAATGGCATGAGGTCAATTCAACACGTTCCGCAAAAAGAACAGACAGTGGTAACTGCCAGTCCTCTGCTTCATAGCAAATAGACCTCCCTATATTCTTAAAGGGACTGGGTGCTTTTGAGCTGCTCTAATATTATAATAACATATTAATTTTCCTCATTTGTCACCCGTTAATCCGAATTTGTAGTTGCAGTTACTGCAGTGTAGTTTTGTGCTATTTGTTTAAACCGTCCTCAATTTGGAAAACCATGGCTTTACAGGGCTTTTGTCTGCATCTTCACCATCTCTTCTATATGTTGATAAAACGCATTCAGGGACTTGTATGATGTGGGAAATATTCTAATGTTTGACTTCAGAGAAGATCCCCACTATACAGAACCAGGACTTACAAGTAGGTAACCATTTTTTCATGTACATGTCTGTTAGAAATACCCAAAGTACATTAATTTCAAAGTGTAAAATCAATATTGGCCACACAGGGCATTGCCTTCACTTTGGGCTAAACACAGCTTCTTGGGGTCTTCTCTTCCTGGTGCCAACTATTTTTGTGGATGCAAAAGGTCCACTGCTACTGCTTTGTGCTGCCTGATCACAGCTTCATCAAGAGGCTCAGCAGAGACTGTCCTGACTTCCAGAACTCTGTGTGGTGTGTTTCTGTGACCTACCAAAAATGCTTGGTGACAACCTCAGGGGATTCAATTCATTAGTGGCCATTGTGAATTCTGAAATATCGTAACCTCCCTTTTTTCAGAGCGTGCGTGTGTTTCAATCAGACTGTGAACCACCTCACAGAAAACATTGATATATCAGTCTTTAGTCCAGGGACAAAAGTTGTCTTGAATCAGTGCGATTTTCCCTCATGTCATGCTTCACATGCATTACCTGAAGCAACATTTGACACGCAACTGTCATCTATTGATCTACAGCTAGTTGTGATAGATTCCTCTTTTGCCAGTTTTGAGATGCTGTGTTCTTGCTTCTAACCTCCAGGTATTTTGTATCTTCTCCGTACCAAGATTGCGAATCCAGAGCTGTCAGTTTGTAGAGCTCCTATCGTAGGAGGTCAATCTGTGCTTTTTGGGCAGATGAAATTTGCCTCTACACATAACTATGTTAGGAATAAAGGCAACATTTTGATTCCGAAAATCTTCATCCCACTGGTAAGATCCTCAAATGAATGACTACACTGACTGCTTCTTGTCCCTCTTCTGTATTCTAAAACGAGCGACACACATTCCTTGCCATTATGCCTTCTTATAGTTGTGCTACGAGAGTATTCTCAAGAGAGAGAATTCTTGACCCAGCATTCCGTTCTAACACTCTGCTGGGTCAAGAACCCACTGAAAGACAATCGGAGCATGTGTCTCAATTTGTTTAATGAGTGGAAAAATCTCCAGGAAGTCATCAAGTTCATATTAATGCATGAGAATGTAAAGCCATTAGCACCTGTGCAAAATCTGGTTATTTTGAGTTCCTGCATCTTCTTCAGGGGCCTCATCTGCCATACCCTCCAAGAGAGCAACTTCATGTCTGTGGATCATTAGAGAGTCCTGTATTGCTGCCTGACATCACTAAATCTAGGTACTTGTTATATAAAGAGGTAGCCGTCACCCACCATGACTTCTAATATAAGAACCTGAAATGCTAGTGATTCCCGGGACAACTTCCACCAGAGCACAGTCCAAGAAGAGCAAGTGAATGGGGGTTGGGAGCACACTGCCTCACAGTCCCAGCACAGTTCGCCCCTTTGCATCCTGGTAAATGCAGTACACTGTTCAAACTTACTACAAAATTAGCTGGGGTTTTTACCCAAAGTTGGTGCAGGCATTGCTGTGTATCTCTAGACACATAAAATCTCAAGTAAGCATGTATTAAGAACTGCGTTTACCATAATGCTAAGGGGCGAACTGCGCTAGGAGGTGAAGCAGTGTGCTCCCACCCCTTCTGTTTTTGAAAAGGCTCCCTTGAGCCATTGAGCTGACCAGCTTGTGGAGATGCGCCTGTGAGAGATACTGAGACCTGTATGTATTGTGGCAGCCTGCTCAGCAACTTAATATAAAATGTGTTTTTATCTCTACTGTTGATGGATGAAATCCAGAAACGCGTGTCTAGAGATGAACAGCACTAATCTGCACTAACTTTGGTGGAACACTCCAGTAAAATCTCAAGTAAGCATGTTTTAAGAACTGCATTTACCATAATGCTAAGGGGCGAACTGTGCTGGGTGAAGCAGTGTGCCCCCACCCCCTCCTTTTCAAGAAGAGCAAGTGGCTGGAGGTATGCTATTGGACCTTGCCAGAAATATCTGATGCCTTCACCGTTGGGGCAATGTTTCCTAATTTGCCAGGCATGAAGGTAGATATCCAGGTTGACATCTGCAAGACCTAGAAGCTTTCATTGGGGTGTTATGAAATGGGTGAGTGGGGGGGGCACTTCCGCAAATGAGATCCTTATTAGTCTTCTGATGTACTTGATCTATTCGCACTGGTCATGTGCTCTGTGTTTGTGTTGTAAGCGGTACTGCTGGCCAGATTAGGGCGAATACTCCTGTTCACATGGATCACACCTAGCAACTCCTACAGCGAAACTGTGCACGATTCCTATCCTCTTTCGCTAGTCTAACTACTGAGACTTCAGCCCAGCGATTGAGAATGGGATGGAGATTGGAGCAGTGTAAAGTTATTGAGCATCCTTTAGTCCTAGACTGCAGGTTCTCTCCCAGTTACCACTCACTTCAGTCAAACCATGGAATCGACCAGGGTTCACATCCATTTTGAGAGAGGGTTGTGTGCTCATTTGACTAAGCATTTGCAAGCATAGGACAGGGCATACAGATGCCTGTTGAATAGCCATAAAAGCAATTCCTGTTCCTGGTAGTAGGCAGCTTCGTATCCACAAGCAGAAAATGGAAAGAGCCTACTAGATAGTAGTAGGAGTCCTCATAAAGGTAACTCCTTATCGAGATAGGTGCTTGGGTTACTAATGGTGCTATGATCAGTTGCTGCGCATCTGGAACACTTTGCATAAACGTTTTACTGTATGAGAAATTAAGGTGGTAATTTTAGTATATTTCCTGTAGCAAACCAAATATGGATAACTTGATGGACTCCAACAACATGTTTTGTGAAACTCTGGGTCATTAAGGATTTTCTCAGACTCTGGTGACCCACGTGGGTTGTGCAATCGGCTTTTGTGTGCTGCTCATTGCCTGTACACAAACTACACCCGAGGGTTCTTTCCATGGTGTACGATTCTGAGCACCTGGTTGGTACTCTTCCTGCTGTTTTGTCTTGAATTAGGAGTGTGCCTTGTGAGTCTAAATGACCTGCTGTGTAGGCTTCTGATAAATATTTATGAAGGGTGTAATGTTCCAGCTGCAAAGGAATATACTTGAAACATGCACAGTGGTGGGGAACGGGAAAGTGCACCCTTATCTATTGTGTAATTTTGTTATTGGTACTTACATAGCACACATTCTGCAATTTGTTTGACTTAGCAGACCTTTTGGTAGGTCGGGGTGACATTCAAAATGGTTCAGAGATTCGTATTGCAGATCGTTTGGTTCCGCTTATAAAGGTATGCTATAAGCACTAGGAATGGCTGTTTCTATGTGGAGTAACGGTCTACTTCACTAAAGTGCAGCTGAATATTCTTGGTGTTATTGGATGAGATCAGAGGATTGTAAATTGCTTGTGCCTCACATCCTTTGTGTAACATTCCTAATGCCTGGTAGAAAGAAGTCTGTAAGACGGTGGGAAACAGTACTGCTGAGTGTTGTAAAAGCCATTTGAAGTCCTGTTGGGACTGTAGAATGCATGTTATGAGTTCTGATTTTTTGTGTTGTATGATAGTGAGTCAAGTGTTCTGGTGTTGCACGCTATTGTGATCATGGCAATGCCAAGTTTTGTGTTTATATCTGTACCAGATGTGTAGCAGTGTTTTCTCTATTGTGTTCTGTTGAGAGGTTTGTGTGGTGTCCATGACTTTAGTGATTCAGGAAAAGATAAATAAAGCTGGAGACCAACCAGTCAAAGAAGTTAGACTGAAACAAGCCAATGTGCAGTAACTACAAAAGAGTCCGAGAAGGATGAAGGTTGTGGCCCTGAATGGAAACAATTTAAGGCGGAGAAGTCAAGAAAGTTATTTACTTATGGCATTTTCTAGCATGCTAAGGGCCAGTTTGTTGTCACTACAGATGCTAGACCGCTAAGTGGGTGCTTAGCAGGTGAAATGTTGAACTGAACAGATCTCTGAAAGCTGGTAATGTTTAGGACCAATTTTAAGCACGATTGAGAATGTGAAATACGCAGTTGTCTTCTTGCTATGTCAAGCCTTTGTGTCCTAAGTCCTACTTCATGCCTGTTAGGTGAGTGAAAAGGAGGTTGACTGGGTATCTGACCATATCAAAGTGGTTTCTACAGGCCATCCACTTCCTAGCTCTCCTAACACTCATAGGTCCTGTAGAATTTTGGGGGGGATTGAGGAGGCTCCTAAAAGAGGGTGACATCAGGGAGTTTATCCTTTGGTCTGAATAGTGTAAGCCCCAGGACTGCTGTCCTCTTTAAATGTCTTACTTCAGAGCTTGAATGGGTGGTTAATTTTTGAAAATTGGGGACCAACTGAAGCTGGAAATAAGCTTCTATGGGTTTTGTTTGTATGTGTCAGAACTTCTCCCCATCCATTCATTAGGTCTCGCCTGATCCAGCGCATGCGCTGTTCTGGCCGAGACATTTAGTGTACGGGTTTTCAAAGTGCTGCCACAGGCTTTTGGTGGCCTAAAGCTTGCGTGAACGCGCGCAGCCGCCATGTGGGTTCTGTCAAGGCTCATTAAGCCTTGGTGCCTCTGTCCGCGCTAAAATTCCCTCCCCCCACCACAGATCACGTCCCTCTACTGGCCAACACTCCCCTACCCCCCCCCCCCCCCTCTCTTTACTGTGCGCGAGGTGCGCGTGCGGCCAATGCTTGTTGTCCTTGCTTGCGGTGTTATGCTTGGACGGCTGAGCTCGATTTAAGGGAGAAGCGCAGTGTTTGCTGTTCTTAAAATACCCGCTTCTTTGGCAAAGCTTGTGGCGTGGCACTTACCGTTTCCCTCATTTTGGGAGCTGGGCTCTCGACACTTCATCGCTCCACCCCTCTCCGGAGGTTTTCAAAAGTCCGCATGAAATAGTTGCCGTTCTGAGAGCTCTGGAGCGGCGTGTTCTCAGATCTGCATTAGGTACAAAAAAACCAACAGCGTGTGCTTTCCTTGTCTATATGCCATCAAGGCACTATACCACGCTAATCATCCTACAAAAATTGAACAAGCACTGGCACAGCAACTATCTAGAGCACATTACATTTAGTGCATGCGCTTCATGTATGGTTATTAATGTTTACGAATCCAGGAAGCGGCTCTACACTTGTTGGCATGTACTCCCTTAGTCGGCATCTTATTAATGCAATGCTGAAGACCCTGCAGGGTTCACTATTCAAAGACGTTATCGATCTGGCAATGTTGGAGTCAGTAGTGCTTCAAAAATGAGCCGTAGATCTGTATTTTTCCTACAAAACAGTAAAAAAAAAAAAGAAGTAATGATTTCCATCCAGAAACAGTTAATGGAACAGCTTTAGTGTCCCCGTCAATCTGAGTCTAAACGGGCTGGAAGGGCTCTCTGCTGCTTGAATAGGCCACTGGTGGCCAGGGCGGTTAAGTGTATTGCAGCACTTATCAGCCCCATTATAAGTAGGGTATTTACTCAGATTTGCCATCGATTTTTAAACCCACACATCAGCTCGCTGCGCTCTAGGTAAACAACAGGTACATTGCAACTGTTTGCAGCCTATTGAGAAAGCAAACAGGGTCGTTTTGTCTGCCTCAACCTGCTGCGTCTGGGAACTGTAGCCGCCAATTGATGGCTGCGATAAGACACAGCACCCCGGGAGCTGCCCGTCAAGTCTGGGCTGGGGCTGCAGTTGTTAACACTGTCTGCCTTTTCACTCAGGCCGGTGATGCCTGTCAGACTCCAAGAACGCAGAGGTTGCGTCCTAACAAGCTGTTCTGACGGCCTTTACTAACGCAACCCAACTCAGTTGCAAGCCGGGTCGATTTTGGTCCTACGCTTCCAAAGCCAACTCACAACAGTGTTCGAAAGACGACAGGTGGTGTTCTCAGAAGACTGCAAGGAAATGCGCCGGCTCCCCAAAATATTTATCAAAATGTATCTTTCTCTGAGTAATTGGACAAAATTCGATAGTGAAACATTTATTTATTCGCCGGAGTCCCCCGATCGTGAGTTGGTTTTTTTTGTCATTTTCTGCCAAAATGTCTGCTCCTAAGAACCCCTTTACATGAAATCCGCTTCGAGTGTTCGTCAAAATCTTCAGTAAGCGTTTGGTATTTAAAGTGGGTATTTGAAGTAGGACACACGTTCACCCACAAGCTTCTGTCATGAAGAATAATTTATTATTCATTGAAAAGCAGCAAAATATGTACCGCTTTTTAAAGCAGATAAGCGTTTTACGGTTTGGCCAGAGTGCTTTTTTACCTTTCCATCTTTGATGAGAGCCATAATTCCTCAAAGGGGTATTGATGTCCTCTGTGCTCACTGTGAGAGCAATTTTATGTATAACTGCTATATAAAGAGGCCATGCATCTGTTAAAATATAACAATGATGACATGAAAATCTAACCTATGTTACAATGTTATGTACCGTACGCTCAGAACCCTCCTTGTAATAAAAAAATAGCTCAACGTTCTCGAAGGTTATAGAGATAAAGGTCAGAGTTAGTCACGACGCATACATCCATCCAATCCCTGAAGAGGGAAGCTGCAAACATCTGTGATGCCACTAGTATTCTTCCACCCTCACGCACATTTTCGCTTCACCCACCTAATCACCCAATGATATTGGAAGGCTGAAAGGAGTGACACTTTCATCACTCCTCCTCCATTCTGCTTACTGTGTGATACTGATTTGGAGTGGACGCTCACCGTGGACCATTCTTCATGAGACAACCAGGATCATAAATCCTTCTCTCATTTTGCCTGTGCTTTGGCTGTCAGAGACCAGCATAGCTTCTTTGCACAGATTCGTAATACGCTTTCCACCCTCCACTCAGAAACGTTTTAAGGCATGGGCAAAGTGGGCTCTGGCCCATGTCCTCGGGCTTTCAGGCTTTCAGGGGGCACTCTGTTCGGCAGAGGGCCTTGCCCTGATGACCTTGAATAAGTTTTCAACAGATAGTTGTAAAGAGCGTTTTTCTATCATTTATTTTTAATCGGTTAGTCTATTACAGACATTTGGCAGACAAAATGTCTGTTTCTTGCAACATCCATATAAAACGTTTTTTTTAGATCAATACAGGACCTCACATATGTGAAATGGGAGGGTATCACGGAGATTATTTACAGTAATATTAGTGAGCTGCTGCTGTTACAATACTGAAAACACACATCACTTTTCCTGAATATCAGAGTACGCACATTTAGGATTCGAGCAAAGAGCTGAAACTGGATCATAAAATCAAAGCTGTTCCGAACAGTGGCCCCCAAAATACATTTGGCCCAGGGCCCCCAAAATCATTAAAACGTCCCTGCCTCCACTACAAAAAGTATTCCCGTATTTATTTCATGCGTTTGTGTTTTCCTGTTAAGCTACCCCACCAGCTTCGGGGCTCCTTATCAAGTGCAGCAAGGACGCAAAGTTATGGTATAATGAAACAGCCTTCCTTGTTTAGTTGAGCACTCTTTCCCAGTAGGGGAGTGTCACACCGAGCCCCTTCTGGTTTCCTTGGTGCAAATAACCCAACCAGGAAGTGTCTCTGTGATTCCCGACTTTAACAAACCGTTTCAAAGAAAAAGTTGACAGTCAACGATTTCAAGCATGCGATATCGAGCAGAAAGTTAATTTTGAAAAATCTGAATACTATAGATAATTAGTGTAAGTGGTTATTTAAATGGGCAAGTGCTGTCCGGTACTTAGCACCTACACTACTTTTATTTCAACAGTAAAATACAGCACTTCTCAGCAGGAATGCAGTTCTTTTATTTACTTGTTCATTCATTTTTATATGTATTTGCTTGTAGAGAGGAAGCTGTCATCCACAGGCATCCTAGCACTAGAACTGCGGAGAGACACATAGGTAGGGGGAACAAACTCAAACAGTGACAAACTAGAGCCAGAAAGACACACACAACTGAAAAAACAAGCATTGGCATAGCCAATAGGTCTCGTCTTTGGGGACCTTATAAGTATTTATTTTTTTAGCACAATATCCCTGGTGCAACAACATCAACTGTTGCATGGCTGAACACTTATAACGTACAAGGTTTAGCCATGCAACAGGTGATGTTGTTGCACCAGGGATATTGTGCTGCAAAACTAAATACTTATAAGGTCCCAAAAGCGAGACCTCTTGGCAATGCCAATGCTTATTTTTCTAAGGTCGACTTGGTAGAAGGGGACAGATACAGTGCATCTAGGGGCTTTAGGTCTGTTTGCTTAGGTATGACGTTTTGCCTTGTCCCATATGGTTTAGGGCTGCTGTGAATGAATGATCTGTGTCAGTCAGTAATGGGATTATTTGCGAGAAAGGCACTATCACTGTAATGCCTCAATATATGAGGTAGAGAAGAAATTTGGTGTAAGAGACATGAGAGAGGTTAACAGCAGCACCTTAGTGCCAATATGCGAGTAGAAGTCCTAAAGCTCATTTCATGCTCTTGCTGTCCTGTCCACTGCTCACCCATCACACCCACCACTGTTTGCCTCATGTCCCACCTATCGAATTTTTTTCTTTATTTAAAGGCACCTCCTCCTTTGTCTAAGTCACTTACATCAATTATTATTTTGTTATTTTCAATAATAACTTGTGTATTGTTGACCAAACCCATGGCTGGGATGCCAGAGCTCTTTGCAAAAATGTGAAACATTGCAGTAAGAGTGGACTTTACATATCGTTGTTAAATGTTATGCAGTCAGTCTGAATTTTAATATACTATAATGTGTCTGAAGGTTATCTGCTTGACTGGTATTGCCTGACAACGATACTCCAACTCAGTAAATGAAATTATAAACGTCTAATGTGATTACTATACTGCGTCTCATCCACTCCTCTCCAGAGCAAGCTGCCTTCTCTCCATACTCTAAAGATGCATATTCCAGATATTGTCCATCTTCTGTGTTCTTTTCGACACATCTACCACTACTAAACAACTGTACCACACACATCCCCGTTTTTACTTAAGGCATTTTAAAAAGCACAACATACAATGGTTACAACTTATGCATAAAACCAATTTGCAATAGGAGTAGAATGTTACCTACTATATGTACACTATGACTTAAAAATAAATCATAAGGGGAGGAGTTGGCCTAACGGCTAGGGCAGTCGACCTTGAATCTAGGGAACCTGGTTCGAGTCTCGGCAATGACGCGGAACATCCTGTGATTCTGGGCAAATCACTTAATCTCCCCGTGCCTAACAAAAATGAACGTGTCCTAATGCAACGCAACGTAAAACGCTCTGATACCCGATACTTCGGGTTAAGTTCGTACTATATAAAACTCTGTAAAATAAATTCAACACGAGTCAAGATGTTAGACTCAAAGGGTGCAGTGAGTTGCCTAGTCTTAAGACACAGCCTGACAAATATTGTGGTCAGTGTTTCAGACTTTTCTCTCATCTTTCACTCATTACATTTTCATTGTCAACTCCATTGTCACCTTGGTCTCTTGCAACCCTTTTGTTTCCTGCCACGACCACCGCTACCACTTTACTCAAGATCTATATTGAACTGATATATGTCTTCACTGCATAGATAAAGAGCTTAATGACCCTAATTGGGCTTTTCTATTTTTTAAAACAATTTTTATTGAAAGAAATGTACACCTTTAGCAATACAGGTTTCATCCTCATAACACATTTCGTTATCAAATCTATCATCGTACAACACTCATTAACCGCCTTTTGTCCTTGCGACTACCATGTTCACACATCCTACTGTCTGTCCCATCTTCTCTCCCGTACTCCTGTCGTGACCTCCTCTATAGTGCAATGTTGCCCACCCTTTATTCGCTTAGTTCGGACTCTGAGGCCGACCGAGGGGGTTCACATATATTACCCCTGAATGTGTTCCATTTTCCCCAAATCCGCTGCCATCTACGGGGGCACCCCCTGTTGCTACACATCACCCCTTCCGCCAACATGGCCCCGTCCAGATCCCGACACCACCTCGTGGGGGAGGGGGCTGACTGCGCTGCACTGTTGTGCAATGTTTCTTTTTGCTAGTGCCATACCGAGGGCCACCCAGGTTTTGTCGGCGTGGTTAAGATCCGTGGCATCCCACACATTAAGCAGACACATCCGTGGCTCCGGGGGGACATCATGCCCAGTCACCCGGGAGACTGTTGCCATAACCTCCCTCCAGTATAGGGCGATGTCAGGACATTCCCATATGGTGTGATAGAAGGTGCCATGCAGGCCGCATCCCCGCAGACAGAGCGGAGATACTGCCCTTCCTATTTTGTGAAGTGTGGGTCTCGTGTAATATACTCGATGTAGTATTTTAAGTTGCACCAGCTTTAGTTTTGATGGGACCGCCACCTCCCACGGAGACGCAAGTGCCTCCCGCCATTCATGTTCGTCCATTGCTCCCACCTCTACCTCCCAGTTCCTTTGGGAGTCCTGTAGGGTCTTTTTGGTGATCCACCAGCTTACGGTATGTCAATGATATAGCTTTCTTTGTCAGGTGGTCCGTCAGCAATCGATCCTCGAGCGGGGAGGATTCGGGTAGTTTAGTCCCGCTAGGTATGGCTCTCTTCATTGCGTGTTGTATTTGCAAAAATCGAAAGTGTTCTGTCCGCGTCATCTGAAACTCTGTCTGCAGCTTCTCGAAAGATATCATCTCCCCTTTCTTCCAGAGGTCGCCAACCCTGGAGATGCCTATAAGGTCCCACCCCGCAAATTCTTTACTTAAGTGTAGCATGCCTATCTTAGGGGAGACCCACAACGGCGTCTGCTGCGTTATCACCCCCTCCCATCCCAACCTTCTCTGTGCCATGTGCCAAACCTGAATGGTGTGTGCTGTGGGGCCCGTCAGTCTATTCTTCTTGGGTTTGTCGTATAGGACGTGGAGGACTCCCATTAGTCCCAACAGGTGCCTGTCCATACGTAAAGCTGGGTCGTCTTGTGGCATGTGTAGCCATTGATTGACTATTATGAGCTGGGAGGCCCAGTAATAGAGACGTATGTTAGGCAGAGCGATTCCCCCATCGTACCAACTCCGCACCAATTTACAGAAAGGTATTCTGTGAGGTTTACCCTCCCACAACTGACAGCCCACTTCTTCCTCGACCGATTTAAAGTACGATTCTGGGACCACCGTGGGCGCGTTCTGCAGTGCGTAAAGGAAACGAGGTAGAGCCATCATTTTGAACAATGCCGCTCTCCCCAGCAGCGTCAGCGGAAGGGAGTGCCAGTGCTTGACGTCGCTCTTTAATCTTTTCAAGGGAGGAAGCGGGTTGCGGTCAAGGAATAGTGCCGGATCAGGCGTGATGTTTATGCCGAGGTACTTGAAACCCTCCCGTGCCACTGATATCGTCACACCCTTAGGGAGCCGTGGTGTGGTCCCATGTAGGACGTAAAGAACTGATTTTGCCCAGTTGATCGAGTAACCTGAGAATCTACCATAGGATTCGCAGATGTCAAGTAGGCTACCAATGGATCGCTCCGGCCGTGTCAAGTATACCAAGATATCGTCCGCGTATAATGAGATACGGTCATCCCAGTTCTCCGTCCATCTTAGCCCCGATATAACTGGATCCTGTCTTACCCATGCCGCCAACGGCTACAGCGCTAGGGCGAAGAGCAGTGGGGAGAGAGGACACCCCTGTCTCGTTCCTCGCCCCAATACAAAGTCTCTCGAGAGTCGGCCATTCACCACCACTTGCGCAAGAGGTTCTGTATATAGCAACCGCACCCATGAGCAAAATTTGGGCCCGAAACCAAACTTCGCGAGCACTGCGAAGAGAAAGGGCCACTCCATTCGGTCGAAGGCCATAGTCGCGTCCAGCGAGATGGGCTTTTCTATTTTGACTAGTTTTCATGTTCCACCGCTCTTACTTTAACCAAATCACCCTCTTGTATTTTTATGGCTTTTACTACTTTCCTTTTGCCAAATTCTCTCCTCTTCATGACTTTCTTTTCTCTCTGTCTTTACTTTCTGTGGAGGCAGCCTCTATAACGCTCCCTTCCAGTCACACAAGAAGGGCTGTCCTTTGTGTTCGGTTTCTTGTTTTCTGAACAATTCATACAGAGATCTTTGTGGTGTGGGGTCTATCTGTACATCGCCACTTTCAGTTTTACTTCCTCATTCTAATCTTTCTGGTTACTTTTTGCAGAATAAGATATTTGCTTCCAAAATTGTACAGTGCCATTGGCTAAATAACAGTAGGCTGATGCAGCCCTGAATGTGATACCCCTGTTGCCCAAGAAAAGATTAATTTCCTTTGATGATGCACTCCATTGTCACTTAACACTGCCCTGTTAAAGGGCTCTCTAGAAAATAATTAAGAAACTGTATCAATCTTTAATTTCTGTGGCTGGCTATCTCTTTCTTTTGGCCAGTGCGAAAATGATGTCACCCAGGACGATTAGATATAGACTCTTTCATCGTTTATGCCCCCCCCCCCCCCCCCCCCACTATGTCCTGTGTTGTCATCCCATGACTTCCCACTGTAATTTCCTTCATTCCATGGATTCTGTCCCAGGTCTTAAAAAAAAAGTCACTGAACAACTTGCCAAGTATCCCTTAATGTGTTTTTTTTACCCCGCCTGTCTGGACTTGGCCACCAGTATCCTTGTTGCAACCTTTCATTGGTCTTTCTGATTATTATGCATCTTCATGAGCTTTGCTTTCTAATTTTGTTTTCATGTACTCTCTGTGACATCATCTACCATCCCCTCAACACTGTCTTCCCTTTTCTTCCAGCTCTTTAATTACTCTTGTAATGCAACCTCCCTCTGCCAATATATCTAAATACTGCATCCGTTCTCTCTTTGCTGAACACTTCTTTTACAGACTTGTGGCCTGTCCTTGCTGTGAATTTACTTCCCCCATAGAAAGCTCTTGAGTCTTACCCCTGCCTAGAACACGACTAAAGCTTCCCTTTCTGTTAGAATCGTTATTTTCTGAGTTCCTCAGTCCGCTTGATGGGCATTTCCTCCTTCCCTAGTTTTTGTATGAGAACAGTCCCAAAGCCCCTTGTACTAGTATCCGTCATTATGATACTTTTGTTTCTTGGATCAAAACTCGCTAGGTTGTGAACTTGTTCAAGCTTTTATTTCACCATTTTGAATTCTGAACAGTGGTTTTTGTCCTTCTCAAATTCAGTTCCCTTTTTAGGTCCCGCCAGCGCATGCGCTGCGAGACCTTTAGTAAGTGGGTTTTGAAAGTGCTACCACAGGGTTTTGGTGGCCTCAAGCTTGCGTTCACCCGCTACCTGTCTTTCACGGGTCATTAAGTGCATCACGATCGCAATCACTTTCGCAGCACAGAGGCGCCATCTGGCTTTCCTCTCGCTCTCCCTGTGCGCACCACTCGCGTGTTTTTTTTTCATTTTATTTTTGCCGCGCACACAACTCCCGGTCGCACGTTTTCTTTTTGCTTGCGGCCAATGCTTGTATATATGGGA
Organism: Triturus cristatus; assembly: GCF_964204655.1. Classification (NCBI taxonomy): domain Eukaryota; kingdom Metazoa; phylum Chordata; class Amphibia; order Caudata; family Salamandridae; genus Triturus; species Triturus cristatus. The sequence goes on from NC_140580.1 coordinate 761,728,034, forward strand.
ACCAATGTTTCTTGCATTCCAACGGGATCTGGGAGCCTCCTGCCCCGCTTTCCGCCCAAGGAACTCCAGCCGTGGCGCCGTTTGATCCATATCGTGGTAAGTTTCCCGTCCTGTTCCTCATTTTTTTGTTGTTATCTTTGAAGTTCTTTGTGCATAGATGTTGTTTACGCTTCTCCCCCTGCGCCCTTTGTCGTATCTTTGTTCGGATAAGCGGCTATGCTTCCCTCACCCACTGCACTCGAGTAATTGCCATTCCTTCATTTCTAGACATCCGCCATTCGTGATGTCCGCAATGGAGTCCTTTTAAGTGATCATCCTTAAATGCACTTTCCGCCCTATGCCACCATCGTATTTCCTTCATCTGGGAACTTAAAACAGAAAAGTACCTCCCTGCAGCGGTTCTTCTTTTTTAATACCTCTTGGATCCGAAGCACATTACTAGCGGATCTAGCTAAGACACCCTAAGCTTTTCAGAAACTACATGTGTTCCCTCCCCTAGAGCCACGAGTTGGGGGTTTCTCGATCCCCTTTAAAACTGCGGCATGGGCAGTTATATCCGGCGCTTAGTGAGTGGTTAACCTATGCCTGATCTTTTAGCTTAATTGCGTCGTAGATTTGTGTTTGTGGGGATATAGCTACATTGGTTGTTGAGTCCTGCCATTAGTACCAGCCGTAATATGTGGCATGTCCTTGGGTTATTATTGTCCTTTTGTATGAATTCCTTTTTGTTTGTTAACCTCATTTGATGTAGTATGACCCTTCTTCACTTTCTTGATATCGTAGACCTGTTTGGAAATTTTGCAAAATCCATTGAAAAAGCCTTTTATACCTGGATACGAATATCGGCTGACCTGCCGTTGGCCTGATTCGTAACTGCACCCAGACTCACCTGTTGTACCTATCCCTAGATAAGGCCCCTAGTTGGACTACCTCTATTGTTAGACACCCGGTTTTCCTACAAGTTCTCTGACTGATGCTTTCATTCCCTTCCAGAGTTACCGTTTTTTGAGCTGGTTCTCAACATGGTGTGCATGGTGTGTTTTCGCTCGTATGTACAGATATAGGTATGTCCTCTCTTTAGCTTTATGGTCTCCATCTTAGGTGATTTTATTGTTTACGCACTATTCCTGGGGTCTCTTTCTTTCCTCAATGTTGGTATCTACTTTGCTCCTATTATCCCACGGATTCTTTTGGTTTATTACGATGCACCCTCCTCCAACTCATTTATTGAAAATGCATTGTTTGTCCTTGCTCGAAATATATGTGTGTGTTCATGTGGCTGACATATTTACCTTTCTGAGTCACTCTGTTGTTGAACTTTTTTATCCAAGAACTATATATACTATATATCCTGTATAAATTGTATTTGAGATTGTGATTGTAGCCCTGTATCTTACGCATATTGACTGTGTTGTCTTTTGATTTATTTCCCTGTACTTCTTTCCTCATTAGGTTTTGTTCTGTGTCCCACACTGTATATCTGTGCTGCCCTGATAAAGGTGTAGCCCACTCTGGGCCATACACCGAAACGCGCGTTGGCGCTGAATTAATCTCGTGTATTTGGATCCTACTATCATCTACAACCAGGAGAATACACGAGAATCCTCCATATATATATTGTTTGGCTATATATTACCGTTGAGTGTTTGTTTGATTGTATTAATTGCATCTCAGTCTGAATGTGCCTGAGTGTTTAGTGATGCAGGTGTGTGCATATATCTGTGGAACTTTGAACGAGTGTTGGTTTTGAATGTGGTATGTGAGACCCAGTTTATAGGTTTTGTTGCACTTATGCAAGTTGATTTTTAGTGCATGACTTCAGAGAAATTTCAGCCTGAATTATCACTGGCTAAGGCCAACCTATATTAGGGACCTAAAGAAAGCTAGGTTGGACTCCACCAAATGGTTTAATGCAGGACACCAGGGTGAGTCCTTCAGACAGTGACCATGCATGACTTCAGCAGTTCATTCAGTAAAGGTAGCTCCTCCCATCAAACAACCAGGCTACGCAAGTCTATGTCCCCAAAAGCGGCCACCATCTTCAAAACAAGCATTGGCATAGCCAATAGGTCTCTCTTTTGGGACCTTATAAGTGTTTAGCCATGCAACAGTTGATGTTGTTGCACCAAGGATATTGTGCTGCATAACTAAATACTTAGAAGGTCCCAAAAGCGAGACCTATTGGCTATGCCAATGCTTGTTTAACTATCCTCCCATACATTGCGTGTCAAAATTGAGTGTAAACTTTTGTAACACTCCGCTATGCCAAAGAGGTAATCGGTTCTTCTTTTGTTCTTGGAGCTGTCGTCCCCTTGATAGCTTTTACTGTTTCCTCTTTTGGCATAATACCATCATTTGTCAATCTGTTCCAAATAATGTATCTTCTCCTAACTTAATTTACATTTTTGATTCTTCAGCTTACATTTTTTCTATTGGTTTTTTTTTTCTTCTCATAATGCTCCTCAGTATATTGTCATAATCCTCACAGTCCCTGCCATATAATAACACATCATCTGGTACACTTAAACTCCTATGTCTTCCATGATCCTCTATATTGCTTTTTGTAACCCGGATGCCAGAGACATTAACGAAAAGGCATCCTTTGACACCCTTTGTCATCCCATTGTGCATCTTCTGATGTCGGAGTGTTGCTGTGCTCGTGTAGCATGACTTGATGTTAAGCTGAAGCCAGCTATAAAGTATAGAAAAACTTCTCAACTCTTATGCCATTGATATACTCTCTGCAATGTTTGGAAGGGGGTACCTGTCCACTGCCACATTTTTATTTATCGAACGCTCGTTGGGGCCCAATCCATTGTCCCCTCCATGTTTTTGTTGGACAACCACTCTGGCTTAAAATTCCTGTTGCCATTAACCTTGGAATTTCTTTTGTGACTGCTTCTCTTACTGAGAACGGTATATTGCTTACTTGCTATATTACCTTATAGTACGTTTTAGGTTGTTAATCTGGTATTTATTTTATGCACGTCTCATACACCCTGAGTTTCTGTTAAAACTTGTTTGGGATTTCTTTTTGAAAGTCTTTTAATTTTGCCACATTTTTTCACTGTTGTCCTTCACTGTGACCTCAGACCCATCCTAACGCAAATTGATGTTGTCTGGAGACAGAGTATTTATCATGATTTGTCTAGCCAGCAATACCCCACTACATAACTATTTTCGAACTGGTGCAATTTATCTTTCACAAAAAAAGTGCTGTAAACCGAATCTGAACACAGTCATGCATATCACACAGCACGAAAGCCATATAGTTGGCAAAGAGCTGTCAGATTAACAGCACTTTTCTCTCATTACCCCAACATGCATCTTGGGACCCTTATGGTGTAGTTAGCTTGGACATGAAGTTCTCTCTCTCTCTGCTTCTCTCTCTCGCGATTGAAAACTGTACAGCCCAAGCAGTGGACAGCCCCCTGCCCAGCCAAATGTAAAAAACCTCCTTTTGCAAATTCATCTGCACACCTAATTCCTACAAAGATTCTTATCCGGATCGACCACCTTTTACTTTACCATTAACCAACACGAATCATTAGCAACCGTCTAAACAGCAATGTTGATTGTGGAAACCCAGAACCATTAGACAAGAATACCTCATTCAAGAAAGAACTACGATGTCATACTAATGGTATATGGAGCACTGCACATACTAATAACTAATAGAAAATTAAGCCGGACAGTGAAACATTGGAGTACTAATAACCTAACCTCTTGGTCACCAAAGCATAGTTAGGATTGATACTCTTTAACACTATAGGTGCAAAGGGCTCGCATCTGGATGCAGCATGGACCTCCTAATACATGCTAACCAGTAAGCCCTGGTGCTGTTTTCCCCGGGGTGCTGTTTCCCCTGTGCTGTGGGTGCAGTGCAGGTTCTAGGACTCTTGGGGTCCCAGTCAGAAAGGGGATGCGAGAGGTCCCTTTACTTGATTTATATACCGTGAAATCACAGGAAGCGCCATAAATTGATTATTGTTGAGTGACTTTGTATGTAAGAAACCAGTTTCTTGGTGTAGATATCAGTAAACAATAACAATAAAAATATTAACGCTAATAAAATAAGTGCAGATATTTTAAATGTTGCTTAAGTAGAAATACATAATTAGTCACACTGGATGAATACAAAGGTTTGGCTTAAGTTGTGTGAAAACTTCTACATTTAATCAAATGTTGATTTGTTTTCAGATTAGTGCATTTGGTATGTATGCATGTGTTATTTATAAAGTGCCAACCTAGCTGAAAGGCTGTGAAATGCTTTATTGAGTCAAAGACAGTCGACATGCAACAGGAGTATATGGTTTGTGGACTGTGACTGCATCCGGATGTAGTTTTTTTCAAAAAGTTAAATATTCAGCTGGTATCTAAATTGGAGCTGGTTGCGGGCTGTCTGTATGGACTTGAGGGATATTGTTCCAGATTCTTTGTGTACAGATGGGAAAGTTCTTTTACTTGCTTTTTTCTCTTTCTCCATCTGGAGGTGTCCTTGCTGCGACAACTTGGAGTCAGTATCTATATCTATGTGGAAGGCACCCATGTTCTGTTTAGAACCTGCTTTAGAGTTTGGCAGTGGAAGGTAAGGCAGACGGGGGTTGGAGGTTCTTTGTCCCCCTGCCACATTTAGAGAATTCCACTGGCCCCTATGGACATCTTTATACATTGGCAGGAACCTCCGCCATGCTGGTTCTGTCCATATAGGAAAAGTTTTTTTCTTTTTCCAAAACAAACTCTCAAAGCGTAAGTTTTTTTTTTTCTTGAAAAATCAAAAAATTACCACTACGCCATAGGAATTTTCTTCCTTGGTGTTAGGGCATCATTTTACTTTTTAAACTGCCCCTCAAAATTAGGATATACAGGACAGAATAAATATCCATCCGACCACTTTAAATAGGGTGGGACAGTTGGTTAGCTTAACTCCAATGGCCCCTACTCCCTCTGCACAGTGGTTGTTCAGAGTCTGTGTTGTGACCACTCACTGGGCTCAGCTGTTCAAGAAGTCCCAGCCAAGCAGCTTGTTTTACATCCATTATAGATTAACCAGCTTCAGTTCCTTAGCAAGCAAAAAAAGTTGGACATTTGGCATCCTCCTGCAGGAGCTTGATGCCTGGCCAACATATAAAATAAATAAAAAAACAATCCTGAACCAGGCCACCCTACTTTAGCCTCAGAGCACTGAGCCATGTCTTTGAGGTCCAGGGAGAGGAGGCATTTCCTGTGCCTCGCAGCACTGATGATGGCTATGAGGGCCAAGAGTGAGGGCCCAGTGGTATAGAAATGTTGACATAGGCCACGATAAAGCAAGGTAAATGGTCCATTCTCTCTCCCCAGACTGGGTGTAAAATACATCCATAATTTGGGTAAATTGAGCCTATAACACCCTGGGCTCTAGTGTCTCCCCCCTCCCCCCCCCCCTCCCCCCCCATTAAACCTTGCTTCAGAAACCCAGGTCTTTGAGACTCAGTGGAAGGGACCCTGGAGCACATCACTGGTGCAACAAACAAGCCATCTGCGAGCAAGGTTAATTGTTCCTTCTCATTACCCTTTGGTCACAGTCTGGACAGTAAACTACAGTCATAGTTTGGGTGCATTGAACCTGTAACCCAACCAGGCCGCGGTCCCACTGCAATTGTTAAACAATTGATAACATGGGTCCTTCAGAGGGGTCTCTTGCCCTAGGCAGTGCAGGCATGGACTAGTGCTGCAAGGCCTCGGGCAGTAGGCAGCTTGTCTTGAGACTCTCTGCACTAGACCATGGCTGTAAGCAATAAGAGAAGAAGGGTCTTTCCTGGGATTTGTAGCTCTTGTGCATGTGAGAAGGAACCAGTGGCATATTAATCTATCCATTGGCCCTGGTGCAAGAAAATTAAGCCGGACAGTGAAACGCAGACATAATTTGGGTGCATTGGAGTTTGTAACATCCATGATCCCTGGTGCCACTGTGCCTGCTGTACTGCTGATAGCTACACCTCTGATAGAGGCAGCCCTCTTTGGGCCTCGCAACCATGGTACAGTTCTGCTAATCTCAGGCAGGTGTCTATTCCCCTTGGTGTCCAGCTATGACTTCGAGACCGGGAGAAGAAAGGCCTCTCCCAGGCCTCACAGCTCTCGAACATGAAATAGAGGCACGTTGCAGAGCAATGGTGCCAAGGGCCGTGGTGCAAAGTAAAAACATCCCCATACCTTTGACCACTGGCTGCCCGGTAAAATAAAGCCATAATTTGGGATCATTGGTACTGGATACCCCTGGGCCCTGTGCCACTTCATCTGCTGAACTACTGACGTCAATGCCCTTGACATGTACCCATGCACAGAGCCATGTCCCAGCACTGTGAAAACATTTCAGTTGGGCCCAGTGGAGATGCCCCATGAAAGGGTCCTCTTCTGCGCCTCAGTCTTGGTGTATTATTGAGAGGATTAGGGAAGAGTACCTCGTGGCACTTAACCATGGCTGCGAGACCCAGGGAAAAGGGGCCCTCTCCAAGGCCTTGCATTGCTAACCCATCACTACGAGGAGTAGGTTCTCGACCATAGTCTAGTGCTACGAGGCTGATGGCCTTGGTTACCCCGCTGGAGTCCAAGTCGCTGGGGCTGGCCATGCAGGGGGCCCGCCTGTTGCCATGACACTGGCACGCCTGAACTTCAACCCTTAAATTTGTGCCTGAGAGTTCCACTGGGCCGGTATATTAATCTTAAGTAAATACTTATTTTGCTGTCACCCAGCAAATATAATAAAGAATCAAAGTAGTAGTTTGCATTTGAATTTCACAGAATGCTGGTTTCCCAGCTGCATATTTTTCTGGTGCTTTGCAGCAGTTAAATTTATAGAGGTTGTCATTGCTCAGATGGGTGTAGTTTCTGCTATTTATGTTTCCCTCGTCTTCATTGCTTGGTTTAGCTCGCGAGAAAGTGTCACTTCTAGTAATTGACATGTCACCCATAATTATTATGAAAATGTCACACAGAGCAATCTGAAACCGTAGCAGCTATGACCAAGGTCATACACACAGGAAAATACCTGAGCAAATGTACAGGAGAGGATATGGCGTTACTGCTTGGGCTGCTGACTTGGGAACCAGGTTTGAATCTATGCATCTGCTCAACATCGTGTGATTCTGGGCAAATAACCTAATTTTCTTGTGTCTAAAAAAACTTTTTTTTTGGACAATTTTTATTATCAACCAAAGTGCATCGGTACACATCATTATCAAAGCCGTATACCGGTTCCCAGTACATATCTTTGACATTGTTAATACCACATAACCATGAGCAAGTTGCATAATTTCGCTGTTTTCAGTCTATGTCCAACCAACTGAGCAGTATAGCACAAGACAAAAGAAACGTATACATAAGAGAGAGAAAAAGAAGGGGGGGATCATGGGTAAGGCCTAGCGGGCGTAACCCTCATCAGGTTGTCGGTGGGGAGGGCTCCGCTACATCAGTTAGTAGATACATCAAGGCCTGCCTCTCCCATCGCAGTTCTATAGTAGGTGAGATGCAGATGTCCCCCCTATATCTATTCCACCTCCCCCATTTATGATCCCATTTCTTGGGGCAACCTCTTCCCTTGAACACAGCCTTCTCTGCAATCATTGCACTGTCCATATCTGTGGCCCAGTCGCGTAAAAGCAGGACTGTGCCTACCCCCTATTTCTGTGCAATGTTATGTTTCGCGATGGCCCAACCCATCGAGACCCAGGCTTGCTCCGCCTGGGAGAGATCAGTAGCTTCCCATATATTAAGAAGGCAGAGTTTGGGAGATGGCTGTATGGGCTTGTTGCATGTCCGAACCAGTTGCTGCGTGACTTTGCCCCAGTAGTGTCGAATTTGCGGGCAGTCCCATAATATATGAAGAAAGGTGCCAGGCTGAGAACAACGCCGAAGACCGAGTGGGTCAGGTCTCCTACCCAGTTTGTACAGGAGTTTAGCGTCAAAATAGACTCGGTGGAGGATTTTCAATTGGATGAGCCGCACGCGCATAGGGATGGCTACCTCCCTGGGTGAGGCCAGCGCGTATAGTGAGGGTGGCGGGCCGACCAGTCCGTTGTATACAAAAAGTTGTCAGTATCGGAGAATGATCAGAGATTCCGTGTGCCAAACAGCTGGACCTAGTGAAAGCATGTACATTGTGTGCATGTGTGAACATGTAATCGATTCGAGATTGACTACCGCGTACCCCTGATTGGAACGTGAAGTGCGTATGTAATGGGTTCAGCTACCTCCACACGTCCACAACGCTGAAGGCGTTAGCAAACCTGCTGAGCTGCGAGCCCCTCTGCGGGTCATCTTGAGGTGGAAGACTATCTCAAGATCCATCCATGATTAGGTTAAAGTCGCCCCCCAGTACTAACGCACCCAGGGGTAGCTTCAAAAGAAGAGTCCCTACGTCACATAGTGTCATGCGCTGTTACCCAGGGGGAGCATAGACTGATAACTACATTAAGGACACGTCCCTCCCATGTGCCTGTGACCGCTGAATATCTGCCCTGCGCGTCGGTCCATGTGTTTTGTATAATGTGTGGGCATCCCTTCCGGAGGAGGATCTCCGCCGCCCTGAAGCCCGAGGAGAAAACTGAATGAACTACCATTCGATACCCCATCCAATTCAGGGCCCCACATGAGTTTCCTACTAGATGCGTCTCCTGAAGCATCTCAATATCCAACTCTTGTCGCCTGATGAATTTTAGGACAATACCCTTCTTAATCTTGTCCCTGTGGCCTTTAAAATTCCATGTCAATAAGTTAAGAGCTATACTGGGTGCCATCTGTACTCATTGCCAGGAAAAGGAATCTCCTCGATGGGTCCCGCCGCTAGGCAATCCGTGGAGCCAACCACCATATTATGGAGGAATCTAGCTAGTGGACAGAAACCACTGATGTGGATTCGGCTTTTACAACAGTCTTTGTGACTTATTACTGCACCAGAGAACCAAACAGCACAATGCGCCAATACAAAAAAACTATTGAAACATAGAAAACACCCCCCCCCCCCCCCTCTCTGCATGTGCTCCCACCCTGCCTCCCTGCACAACGGGCCTGAAACCACCCGCCACCCCCAACTTGCAGAGTGCCTGTCGCCCACCCACATTAACTTCGGGAACGCGAACAACCCCACTCCCTTAAGACAGCAATCCTAACTCCTAGCCCCGGCCAAAAAAGCCCCCCGGGATGAAATGTTTGGGTTTGAATCCCGGGTCACCCTACGCAAAAACAGAGCATATAAAGTAAACTTAGAATGGCGACTAAGGGTCAGGTCAATTAGTAAAAAGTCAGTGTCATCAATCAGTACACGAGGAAACTGCAGCCGGAGCACAACCCCCATTCTTCAGCTGCCCAAGAGAGGCTGAGACTTAACAGTCAGTCTCTCATACGTACACCATGTCCATTTTCACCTCTGAGGGCCTTGAGAATTGGAGTCAGAAGGGGGTGGGGACCTCCGCCGTTGATGCCCGTCACTGGCTCCGTCGGTCGCTGCTGGAGATTTGCAGGACCCCTTACCAACAGTATGCCAGCCGTCTAGCCAGTCCCAGGCGTCCTCCGGTCTCGTGAAGAACCACCCTTTACCACTTGACTCCACCCGGAGCTTAGCAGGGAACAGCATGGCATATTTCATCTCTTGGGCTCGGAATAGGCAGCCGGACATGATCCCACCCTGTTGCAGGCCAGACCGGCCAAGTGTGGAGGGGCCTCGCAGATACTGAGTGAGGCTGCGAGTCCCAGGGGAGAAGAGCCCCTCCCCATGGGCCTGGGCCTCGCAGCCATGGTCCAGTGCTGCGAGGCCCACGGGAGGTGGGCCCCTTCCCCATTCCTCGCAGGGCTACACATGCCTGCAAGGCCCAGGAGAGAGGCGTCGCCTCCCGTGGCCCTGAAAGTGCTGCAACTTGGGTGTGAAACCCAGAAAAAGGCCCCATGTTACTGGCTGAGCACAGGGCCGTAGGCCGCTGCCCATGCCTAGTGCCAGACCTGGTGGGTGCAGTATGGGGGAGAGCATGGCATGGATCCTATAGGTTTCACAGGGCAGGACATCGGCAGTAGTGTAGGTGCTCTTCTAACTCGACACGCATTCAGGCCTGGGCTAAGCCTTTTAGGGCCCACCTATCACATGATATGTGCAGAAATGCGATTGCCTGTTGGCCTTGAAAGGAACCTCGGCATTGACAGTAACTTTTTTCACCAACTGTGCTGTCTTGTATCATGTTTTTAATCTGAATGTCAGAGATGACATCAGAGGAGCACCCCCTTTAGAATTTGTTGAACTAGAGGGATAGTTCTGCTCTGTTGATGTGTGCTTGTGTAATAGCTCGAACTCCAGCAATAGCTATGCTGTTGGTGGTATTTTCTTGTAAGTTAACCCCCAGCAGTGTTGTGAACACGAGCCTTGTACTCCAGGCGATCTACACGCAATGATTGGAATCCTTATTGTCTAACTCAGCTGCTCAGACCAACCCTATATAATTTTAGAATTAATATATTCCTCCAGGCGAAGGTCCTGTCCCGAAATGTACTTGCAATGGCCAGATTTTAACTACTATTACAGTAAAGTTACTGTTCTTGAAATTATTGCAGATTTGACATGAAATTTAATTTACTTTTGTTTAAGAACAATTTACTTTTGTTTAAGCTCCTCCAGGGAAATTTTGTGACGCACGGGGCGACTCGCAATTTACTATGCGTTTGAATTTACGTAACTTGAAATTTGATCACTCCCGGTTGCTCACACCAAACGTGTAAATTATGAGTGGACAAATTGCTTGTAATATCTGTGCCACCATGATGGATCTCTGTCCTGGGTGCATGTGACATTTTCGTAGCCTCAGAGAATTAAATGATTAGTCTCTGTAATCTGGAGATAATTTGTATATAGTGCTTGCAGCCGAGACTTCTGTGGAACCCAAGTAACAGCTCTTCTGTCTAATAGGTTTGAGTAACGTATTATTTGAGAGCCAGCTCATTTTGTTTCCAAGCTAACATTGTGCAAGCGGTTGTTGCTCTGTTACCTCAGAGAAAATTGGTTTAATCTACATCCAAAAGCTTTTGACCACGTCGACTATGGCAAAACCATGAGGCTCGGGGCAAGATGGCCGATCGGACCTAATCCGAATCGGCTCCCGCACCACCCTGGGCTTACCCCGGTTGCAGTGCTGTTCCTGGGCCCCTGGGCAGGCTGGACGCCTACTAAGTGCCATGGCAAGCTGATGGGCACTCGTGGAGGTGGGCGAGACTCGCTTGGTGGCTGAATGAAACTCCTGAAGTTCGCGACTGCGGCGGCGCCTGAGACACGCAAGATGGTGGTCCCCGGGGACGAATCCGCGCTCCGCGCCGGACGAGGATGACGGTCTGGTGGAGCCTGGCCAGAGGCGAGCACCTTTGACTCCCCCTGGGTGCTTCTGTGGCGGTCCGGGCCTGGAAGGGCGGGTAGCGGGCCAGTTGCCGACCCGCTGGAGATTTCCCGGAGGCTGCAGGCTGTGAGGCGGCCGGGACCCGCGACTTGACGACCCCGGATGTGGAGGCCGCGTTGAGGAATGACCGGAGCACGAACAGAGGCTGCACGGTGCCGCGCGGAGGTGGGAGCTGACGGATGAGTCCCGGTGGAGCTGATAAGCCTGGAGAGGCCGAGAGGTGGAGCTGCCGGTGAGCCGCTGTGCGAGTTCCTGCGTGGCGGCCCCGCGGGCGGAGGGATCCTGGGGCACTGGTGGGTGCGACGTCCCCTCGTGGACACGCCGAGGGACATCCGCTACGCGCCTCCCCCCGGGGGGCTGGCGAGGGACTTCGGCGGAGGTCGCGCATGTGCAGGCCGGGGGTGACGGAGGAGGTCCGGCCAGTAGGGGGAGCAGAGGTCGAGCCCTACATGTGTGCAGCCTGGTGAGCCTTCGGGGATCAAGCGGCAGCTTCGGCGTGGGGGGCCTAGAGCGGCTGATGAGCGACACCGGAGTGGTCTGAGAGCCCGGGTCCTGCCGGAGATCCGACGGCGACCTTCCCGCGCCCGGGGGCGATTCCCTGCTGGCCTCTGCGCCCACCGAAGCTGTCCAGTGCGGCACCGCATGATCGCAGCGCGCCCGCCGAGAAGCCCCTGTTCTCACTGGTCGCACGCTGGGCCGACCGGGGGCGGCCATATGCCTGCTAAGAAGGGTCCGGCAAAACGCACCGCCTCAGTGACTGCCTTCTTCAGCCCAACGGATAGGGGGACATCTGGGGCTCCAGCCGACCCCTCGGGGGCGATGGCGTTAACCAAGGAGGACCTCCTGGCCTCGCTGCGGGACTTCAAAACTGAGCTGCGGGAGGAGATAGGCCGGGATGTCCAGCGCTCAATTGACCAGTTGCGCTCGTACCTGCGTGACCAGCTGTCCGGCCTCAGGCAAGATGTCGACGCGGTGGGCACGCGGGTGGTGGAGATGGAGGCGCAGCACCAGGACTTGGACAGCAGGTCCGCAGACCACTCTCGACGGATTCAGGCCCTCCAGGATCAACTGACACAGACGCAGCTCAAGGCGGAGGACCTGGAGAACCGCGCTCGATGCTATAACATCCGCGTGCGCCACTTGGAGGAGCGGGCGGAGGGCCCTGATCTAGAGGCATTCTTGGAGGGCCTTTTCGCGGAGGTGGTGAAGCCGCAAACCCTCAAAATCAAGCTCGACCGGGCGCACAGGGTGGGCTCCCTGGCGCCAGGGGACAGACGGCGGCCGAGAGACATACTGGCTAAATTTCATTCCTACAAAGTCAAGGAGGCTGTCCTGGCGGCGGCCAGGGCGTCTTCGGAGGTGTCGTTCCAGGGCTTTACGTGTGGCGCTGTTTCAAGACCTGTCCCCGGCGACGCTGGCGAGGCGCCAATCCTTTCGACCACTGACGACTCAGTTAACAGCGGAGCGCATTAGATACCGATGGACCTTCCCCTTTGGCCTATCATTTGAATACCAAAATAAGCAACGGACGGTTGTGGACCTGGCGGCCGGCAGGGCCATATTGGGACTATCCCCACCGGGAGACGAGCAGGGGGAGAGGGGGGCCTCGGCGGCTGGCGGATCCGGGGCGAAGGCCGGGGAGTGGGCCACGGTGGGTCGCACTCCTCCCAGATGAATCCACGGGAGAAACCATCCGGAGATCGCTTTGGCCACAGAAGGGGGCCCTGTGTACTTGCTGCAGACCCGCGGGGCCCCGCTTGGACGCTGCCCACCGGGGCTTGCCGCCAGGACAGGAGAAGGGGTCGCGCTGGGCAGCGGATTACAGGATCCGGCGTGTCTGGGACTTGGGTTCAACAGTTGAAGATGTTTTTTCATCCTTCTTGTTCGCATTGAGATTTATGCAGCCGGGGTAGGGGTGGGCGGGTTGTCATGGCCCTCCGAGTCCTCTGCACTTGGATGTTGTGTGAGTTTGGGGTCTTTTGGTTATTTCTTTTTCTTCTTTTCATTTCTTCTCTCTATCTTTCTCTTTTCTTGACACGGAGAGCGGGGGATCTTCCCAAGGGGTGGGGGGGGGGGACAGAGGGGTGGGGGGGGGGGGGGCGGCAGACCTTGAGCCTTGCTAATGCTGGTAGCCTACTTCCAAACCCATGATGGCTTTATCCATAGGCTCATGGAACGTGCAAGGGCTTAATTCCCCCCAGAAGCGTCAGAGGGTGCTGAAATACATATCGGATCGTCACCTGGACATAGTTGCACTCCAAGAAACACATCTATGTAAGGGCGATGAACACAGGTTGCGACATAGGTCATACCCACTCATATACAGTTCCTCAGCTGTCACCAAGCATAGGGGGGTAGTGTTGATGTTTCATAGCGGGGTAAAGTTTCAACCCTTAGAGGTGTGCTCGGATAAGATGGGGAGATGGGTGATGGTGAAAGGGGTTCTAAGGGGTCGGACATGCACTTTCATTTCGATCTACGCGCCTAACACCGGTCAGGCGGGGTTTCTGTCGCCTTTTGCGCGAAATTGGAACAGTTTGCGGAAGGCTCGGTCGTCTTGATGGGGGACTTTAATCTGGTTTGGCAGACGGATCTTGATAGTTCTCATTTGCAGAGGGCGGATTCGGGTTCCTTTTCCCCGGCATCCAAGCAACGCTTAACGGATCTGGGCCTTTGTGATGCATGGCGCACACTTCATCCTTCCACGAAGGATTATACCCATTTTTCACATGTCCATCAGTCTTATTCCCGTCTAGATTATATTTTCATTAATCGATTTTTGTCAGGGTCCTTACGAGATGCACAGATTCTTCCCCTCTCCGTTTCTGACCATAGTCTGGTCATGATCACGCTCTATTGGGCTGGCCCACGGGACCGCCAGCGCAAGTGGTACTTCCCCGCCTCCCTCACTAGGGACATAACACTGCGCACATCTCTGCGTGAGGCTATAGACGAATACTTTGCCCTCAATAGCGCGGAGGAGACCTCAGAGCTGATACGGTGGGACGCCTTTAAGGCGGTGCTTAGGGGCAAGTGCATCGCACTTAACTCCGCGCTCAACCGGCAGAGAGCAGCGGAACGGGAACGACTGGAGGAGGAGCTGGTGGCGGCAGAGCAGGCCCATAAGGCCAAGCCCTCTCGCATCACTTTACGGCCCCTTACGGCATTGCGGGGCAAATTGAAGTCGATATATGCCAACAGGGCCGCGCTTACCCTCTTGCGCCTACGCCACACCTCGTACATTCAAGGGAATAAGATCGGGAGACATCTAGCCCGACAGCTCCGAGTTAAAAGGGACAAGGAATATATTGAGGGGATTCGAGATGCTGCGGATGTGGTCACTCACTCCGATGAGGGGAAGGCGGACTGTTTCCGCTCCTTCTACAGCGCATTGTACACATCTGATTCTCTTGAGGCCCCAGCGCAGGAAGACTATCTGCAGGGGTTTTCGCTCCCCCAGGTCGCCGCCTCTACCATCGCGGACCTCTGCGCCCCCATCTCACTGGAAGAGGTTACCAAAGCCATTATGGCGCTTAAACTCAATAAGGCACCCGGGTCCGATGGCCTCACGGCCCTATTCTACCGTACTTTCGCACCGGACCTGGCCCCACGCTTGCAGTCTCTTTTTAACGCCGTAATCGCTCAAGGGGTGATTTCCCCGTCCATGGCGGAGGCGGTCGTCACGGTCCTCCCAAAACCGGGGAAACGCAAGGATCAATGTTCCTCTTACCGCCCTATCGCGCTGTTAAACTTGGACGCTAAATTGTACTCCTCTATCCTGGCCGCCAGGCTCAGTCCTCTTATGGCAGCGCTGATACACCCCGACCAATCGGGTTTTATTCCGGGGAGGCAAACGCATGACAACACAAGACGTATTGTACATCTCATAGAAAAAGCCTCTAGAAGATGCATGCCGGCCCTCCTGGTCGGTCTGGACGCCGAAAAGGCGTTCGACCGGGTGGACTGGGGTTTCCTCTTCTCCACAATGTGACGGATGGGCTTCGCGGATGCCTTTATCGCAATGATTCAGGCCAACTATCGGATTCCCACGTCGCGTGTCCAAGTCAATGGGACCTGGTCGGCTCCGTTTACCCTTTCTAGGGGCACGAGACAGGGTTGCCCTCTATCCCCCCCTGTTATTTGCCCTGAGCATTGAACCCCTGGCGATGGCCATTCGGCCCAACCCACAGATAACGGGTATTCCGTTTGCGGGAGAGGACCACAAGATATCCCTGTTCGCTGACGACGTTCTCCTCTCCCTCACTCACCCTTC
>NC_140580.1:761748714-761813600 GCF_964204655.1 Triturus cristatus
GTGCATAGGAGCTCAGCTTTGTTGTGTTGGTTGTGGTGCTCGAACACGTGGTGGAGCTATTCTGTGGTAGTTAGACGTGTAGTATTCTGTTTATTTGGACTCTGGAAGGATTTCCTTGTAGGTGTTTGGTCCCAGATGTGTGCTGGTGTGAGGGAGCACCTTGATAAGGACTCAATCTGTACTCTTAGAGGCGCATGCGATGTTCAGTCTGAGACCTCTCTGAAGTTGTGCCTGTGGCAGTTGTGCTCCTGTTACAGAAGCGTGTTATCGTCGGCATATTTAGGATACATTTGACTTTAACATGCAGCTCTCCAGAGCACACGCGCCTGTGGGCCGGAGTGACTTCCTAACAGAGGAGAGGCGTCTGTTGAGTAATACACGGCATGTACCTCCCCTTAACCTATCCCCTTCATACCGTCTTCGCGGCTCTAGCATTGCCGACCCTTGGCCCATTTCTCGAACCCATACACTGGGAGCCTTTGGGCTCCACACTGCCCACAGCTTTGTACTCGTTCGAGCCCTTACTTAACCCTTACGTTTCCGCAATGTCAAATGTGCCCTCTAGGATAGATCTCTCCAGTAACGAGGTGCGACACACGTAAAGGAATTCGTCTTCCAACAAAAAAAACAAGCACGTCTCATTCACTCGCTCCACCCTACAATTTCTATTGCCTCAAAGCAGGCGTGATGCAGGTTTTTCCATGCAGCAACAGTGTCAAGAGTTGCTTTGCTAATGCGTGTTGTCTCTGGCCTGTGGCGGCGGAGTGACTTGCGCAAGCCTCCCTTGTCTTCGGCGGAAGGAACAGGAAGAAAGCCTCTGAACATAATAAAACCCCATTTTACTGCGCTTCATCTGGGCTTATCCTCGTTAAAATGCTTTCGCGTTACACGGGAGCGTATGGTGCTCCAAGGAAGCTGGAACTGTGAGTGTTTAAAGGAATTTGAACTGCAGCAACTCGCTGAACTGCCCAGGGCCACCTGTGAGGGACGGGAGGGACTCTTGACTTGTGGCACAAAACAGGTTTATCCCTTTCAAGCTAATTAGTACTTACCTGACAATGATTCGGACTTCCTGGATAACCAGTTGCAAGAATGCTTCTCGCGTTCGAACTCCTTTTGAACTCTGGTGATCCTCAATTGGGCTATTCGGCTGAAGGTGGTTGAAATGTCCTTCCCACATAAGACAAGATGGTTAATGTACAAGTGAGCCGAGACACATTTAGAGTGGCACCTAACAAATCTTGGGCGTGCGGATTTCCAAAAAACACTTCAACCCCCGAATTGACAACCAGTTAGACAAGAAATTGCACCACAAAGGCGGAATGTCGTAATTTTCTGCTAAGTTACCCTTTTCTAAAGACGAGACCAGACAGTTTTGTGCTTCGTCTGTGTATGAATTGACAATAAACATTATTTTTGACAGTCAGTCGTTTATTCCAATGAGATACTTTTAGCGGTCCCATTTTCTGCCTGATTTGAGCTCTCTAATTCTTGCCTGAACAGTTCTCAAATAGTAAAATACTGTGAAGTTAGCAAAATGCAACGGACACCCTTTTTCTCCCACTGCCCCAGACAGTCAGGCCCTGAGTTAGTAAATCCCCATCCTTTCACACCAAAATGTTTCTTTTGCGTTGTCTGATGCCCTACTGAGAGCTGCCTGCCTCTTTAATTTTCTTTGATCCACTGATCTCTGCCTAAGAAGTGAACGGCTCTGCCAATTTTGTGGCCCTGTTTGTTGGAGTCCAACTCAGTATTTGTCAGTTTATTTTCTTCTCTTGCAAGATTCCAGGTTCATCCTTATGCAGTGATGCAGCTTCATGGACCATGTTTTTCACATTGTTCTCTAAAGGTACAACTCTTGAGAGTTTAGCAAGATGTTTCGGATCCTTGCATCGTAATTTAGGATGGCCTGTCTTGTCAGTCTCGTTGCTTTCCAGTTTTCGGCTTTTAAACTGGCAGTGTTCTGTTTTCAATGTTATGTTGTCAACTAGAGGTGAATTTTTGTTGCTAGATATGTATGGGTGCAGTGGCCTTCGGTGATGTAGCTGGTTTTGAAGACAAAGCAGGCTTGGTGGTGTAGCCAGTTTAATTCTTTCAAGGTGGGAGAGACGTGGTTGAACATTTTTAGCTCTATGAGATGAACTGCAGCGCATACGATGCCTTTCAATGGAGCAAGTATGGTGTTAAGAGATCGTAGAGCAGGGAGTTGCCACTGTCCAGGTATAAAACGTTTCGACTGTTGTGAAGTTGGTTTGAGGGAGGAACGGTTTCCCTTTGAGAGGGGGAGTAGATTCTTTGTTCTCTTGAATTTCTTGACAGTGTGTATTTTGAAGGAGAGGGTGGGGTTGAGATTTTATGGAAGTCTTATGAAAGTTGCCGGGGGCGGGGAGGGTGAAGCCCCAGCAGGTTCATTTTTGAGAGCCAGGTTTACATTTTTCATGCTGTTTATGAACACGAGGAATTCTGTCTTGGGTTGCGTATGCAGCATATGCTGTATAGCAAGTGTAAATTTGATGGATGCTGCTAGTTTTTTTTTTAAAGTGTATAATGTTTTAAAAGGAAGTCCTTCTGCCTTTTAAAGGCACTTTGAGTGGTGCTTTTATTCAGGGAAGTGCACTGTATTTTCTTATCTTATACTGAAAAGAACTCTTATTGGTTCATATAATTTTTGTAATTTTTTTATTTTTATTTGAAAAGCAATAATATATGAATATCTTGTATACTGCAGCGTTGTAGAGCCATTACTTAAAACCACTGACGTATTAGGGATTGGCATGATGCACCTTCCTGTATCAAAGCAGGCTCCCAGGGTTTGCTGGAAATTACGTGCTTTAATGTGATAATTTGCCTAGCCCTCCAAGAGCCTCAGAAAACCTACCATGAAGGAAATGCTGTTTAGTTTATTACGAGCAGCTTGGAACCATAAGCTTTGCCTCTCGCTGTTTCTCGCAATCTTCATAGGTGGAGTGGGTGCAACCGGACTTGGATCCATCGCTTCCTATTCATTACAGATTTGAAATGGTCCTTGATGATGAAGTACAAACCTACTGGGTTACTTCTGGTCTTTTGTAGCAGGGATATACCCTAGCAATGTCTACCAAACGAATCACTTTGGACAGTGTGGGTTAATGTCACAAGGATAGTCTTCCTCAGCAATAGCATAGATACACTTTTAGAAGAACTGGTTGAGTTAGTCTAGAGGTCAGCTGTCTAAAGGGAATTGAACCTTGGTAGAGTGCGTTTTAAGAAATAAGTCAGTAAAAGGTCTTTACCATAATGAAACCTCTGAACTACGAGTCCATTTTTTTCTGCTGCTCTCCAGATAATCTTTGATTTTTATAGAGGAACAATTTATTTAGCTGTGTGATATAGACGTGTCCCCTTGTAGATGGCCATGTGAATACTCCTATCTGTCAGCACGTAAATAGACTTTTTGAGAAGTGCTCATGTAATGCTCCATATTTTGAGAGCAACATTCTGGACCATGACTGTTAAACTTGTGCTCTGCTTAAAAAAAACCAAATGCATTCATTGTTCAGATCCTTTAGGGTGAAGAATGTTTCTCCAGAATGTTCAGAAAGTGTTGAATGTGACAAATATTCAACAGGTGTAGATGCTCTAGTCGCCTAAGGTTTCAAGTTTGTTGGGATTAAATAGACTTATTCATATTTATGGCTTTGAAAATAATTAAAGCGAACACAAAAGTGCTCCGGTCTTTCATGGAAAGTCATTTGAGGTGCAGGAGTTCAGTGACCAGGTAAATGATTCTTGTGTTCCATGGCTGCACTCCAGCACTGGGTGGCTTTGAAGATTGTCCTCTTATGCATCACCTGATGACCTCACCCCTGCCCATGGCTCAGACCTATGATTTTTTTGCTAGTTGTTTATTTTATCAAGCAGTATATAGCCTGAAATAGACCCCCTGTGGTAATAGGGTGCTTCACATAAGGGCAAAATGCATGCAATCATACATTGCAAGTTAAATGCACAACTAAAATAAGAGCGAACAGGACCCTAGAATCAAAATGTACAACTGCTGAAGAAATTCCTATCTTCATATCATCAAAGGGACGGAAAAAGGTATACAACTGAGTATTCTTGGCTAAAGACTACATACGATTCTTAATCCTAGCCTGTTTGTTATATAGATCCCTATGTGAATGGGCCTCATTCATAGATCTGCCATTCTCAAAGCAGATTTTTCATTTATTTCTTGGATTTCATATTATGGGATTGTTCTGATGTTCGGGGAAATAAAGTTCCAGTTCCCAGAGATTCACCTGAAAGACTGCTTAAGCATTCTCGATTTCTGTATTAAAAAAAAAAAAAAAAAGTAAATACTGAAGGAGTCTGCACTGTGTAAATGGCATTGTCCCTTAGAGCTATTTCAGTTTCTATGAAAAGTAAGCTAGCGAGCTTACGTGTAGAGCCTTGTTGGTGATTGGGTCAAGTTTAAAGATACTAAGTGCTTTATTTGGTAGCCAGTTCATAGAAATTTAAACAAGAGCTTTGTAATAAAATGTCCTAGATTCTATGGGTAATATTGCAACTTCATGAAGTTACACTTGGGTTGGGTGTGAGCGGGGGGGGGGGGAGGGGGGAGGGAGTGGTTCGGGGAATATATGAAAACCAACCAGAAGAGTTACCATAGTTTTGCAGCGTGAATCTTTCTGGATTCACTATGCTGTGCATTATTCCGCGATCTTGTGGTTGGGTCCGGATTCGTAGTCTTTTCTTTGTTTTTTTTTTTGTAGCCCAGGTGGGCGTCGACGTCCACCATTTGGTGCACCTCCCGTGACGTCGTCGTGCTTCCTGCGGAAGTCCCACCTTTGGGGCGCCATCTTCAGATTCTTTTTTCCGCCGTTGGGTCTGGATCGTCATCGGGAAGCTCCAGAAATTCACTCGGAGGAAGAAGGAAGAAAAGCGAGTTTCATCGATAGAATCAAGAGAAGACATCAGGAATAGAACAGATTTCATCAGGAGCGCGAAGAAAGAGGACCAGCGAACCTTTTTTCTTCGACAGCCTTGGAGAATGCACGCTCAGAGACCCTGAGCGAAATGGACAAGACGCCATTCAAGTTCTGCCCAAACTGCCACCACAAGTTCGCGCAGAAAGACCAGCATCCGGTCTGCAACCTCTGCCTACCGGTGGATCACCGGAGTATCGACTGCAACGCCTGCTCAGCCTTCGCGCCGAAGACACTCAGAGTGAGAGAGAGGCAGAGAAGAGCCAACGCCAACATGGATGGCAAAGGGAAACCCCCGACACTCTACGAGCTGGGCCTCGACACGGACGACGAGGACAACGTCGCCGAGACAGCCGAAAACTTCACGGTCGTAGAGACCGACAAGAAAAAAGAAGACTAGGTAAGAGAATAGTCGAGCGCAAATCAAGACACCTCGAAAACACGAGGGTGACTCGAGAAAAACTGAGTTAAGGTCCACGAAGGGAGCCCCGGCGCCGAAAACTTCGACGTCCAAAGGGGGAACTTCGGACAAAAGGCCCAGCGGATCCTTACAAAAGGACTCCCTGGGGCAGAAAGACGCCGAAAGGCAAGGGTCGTCGAAATCGTCCCATGAAACTGGCCGATCGACGCAGAAAGAACGTTCGACGTCGACGCAAGTTTCATCGAAGAGACCCGCGGTCGACGCCGAAAGCATCTCCGAAATGGAGAAAAAGAAGAGGCGGCTCGAGGCCGAAATGGAGAACATCCTTCAAAGGAAGAAGGAGTTCGACGCCAGGATGAAGGAATTCAAGATTCCAACGGTTTCATCGGCGGACGTCGTCGAGGTCGAAGGCGAGTTCGACGCCGAAGGGCTGACAAGGGATCTCGAGGAAGAAGAGGAGCCCTATTATGAGGAAGAAGCCGAGGAAGAAGACCAACAGTCGTTCTACGAATCGGCGGCATCTACCAGCAACGACGTCGAATGGCACGATCTCGACACCGAAAACCCGGAGGAGGCCGTGGACACGTACCCCTCGAGGCCTTCGCCACCCGACGACATCGGGGTATACAATATGGTGGTGAAGAGCGCAGCAATGGCCTTCGGCGTCAAACTCGACGAGGAGAGGCCGAAAGCCGATTTTCTCGTCGAAACACTGCTCCCCATCCAGACTAGGAGTCAGTTCCTCCCCATGCTACAAAGCGTGATGAACCAGGGGAGAGAAGCCTTCAAGGAGCCTGCCACCTGCCGGTCGATCACGCCCAGGACAGAGAAGAAATATAAGCACTCCTCCCTGGACCCACCTTACATCAAGGGTAGCGTCACCGCAGACTCCATCATAGCCTCCACGGCCAGGAGAAGGGCCAACGTTCCAGCAACTTCGGGCCCACCTCCGGATAAGGAGAGCAGGAGGATCGACCTCACAGGCAGAAAGGTCGAGAGGAACGCCGCAATGCACTGGCGCATGGCGAATTCGAATGCACTCCTCAATAGACACCAATACCAACACTGGGATGAGATGGGGGAGCTAGTAAAGCACCTCCCCGAAGAATACCGCCAGAGAGCCTCTCACCTGGTGGATGAAGGCAAGAACATCGCCAACTCCTGTATAAAGACGGCGTTGGATGGGGCAGAGACTTCAGCAAGACTCATGGCCATAGGGGTCACAGAGAGGAGGCATGCATGGCTAAGAATCTCGGGATTCAAACCGGAAGTGCAGAACAACATCCTTGGCACCCCCTTCAACGGAGAGACACTGTTCGGAGCAACGGTGGACGAAAAGCTCACCCAGCTCAAGAAGGAAAACGAGACAGCGAGGTCCATGGGGGCCCTACAGCTGAGGGGAATGAGACGAGGAAATCCCTCGAGGAGACCCTACGGTAGGGGTGGAAGCCAACAGGGGACGTCGCACCAGACGTTCCAGCAAGGTCAGCAGGGCGAAGGTCACGGACAAAGTCAGCAGAAGCAAAACTGGCAATATCAACCTCGGGGCCAGTCCTTTCGCGGGAGAGGGAACGGACGTGGCCAAAGGAGGGGAGGGGGCGATCAGCCCTCCTCGAAGTGACTCAGCACGCAAGAAGACGCCTACCCTCGTAAGGTCCCCAAGGGTGAGGCGCAAAAAAGTGTCATCAGGGGGAAGAGAAGATTCAAGAGCCTACGAGCATACGTCACCAGTAGGCGGAAGGCTGAGGTTCTACCTTCAGGAGTGGCGGCGTATAACCACAGACAAGTGGATACGGAACATCGTGCAGTACGGATACTGCGTAGACTTGGAGAAAAGACCTCCAAACAGGAAGCCGAAGGGAAGGCAGAGATCGGCCCAAGAACTGGCAATACTCAGAGAAGAAACGCGGAAACTCCTACAAAAGGGAGCCATAGAGACGGTGCCGTTCAGGGAACGCAACAAAGGGGTCTACTCAAACTACTTCGTGGTGCCGAAGGTAGACGGAGACCTCAGACCCATACTGGACCTCCGTTACCTAAACAAGTTCATCAGAACGCAAAGGTTCAAAATGACTTCACTGCAGGAGGTACTGCCACAGATAAGAGAAGGGGACTTCATGGTCACCGTGGACCTCAAGGATGCCTACCTTCACATCCCAATAAACAGAAGGCACAAGGGCCTTCTAAGATTCAACATCGAACAGGAACACTACCAGTTCACAACCCTGGCCTTCGGATTAAAATCTGCGCCAAGGGTCTTTACGAAATGCCTGTCGGCGGTAGCGGCACACCTACGAAAGCAGGGAATACACGTATACCCCTACTTGGACGACTGGCTGGTCAAGGCAAACTCACGCGAGAAGTGCGAGAGGCACGCAAAACGCGTAACAGACACCCTCACAAATCTGGGATTTTCCATCCACTGGGGAAAATCATCGCTGGAACCGGAACAGGTAAAGATTTTCCTGGGGGCAAAGATCAACTCCCTCAACAGTACAGTAGTGCCCAGCGACAGGAGGACAGATGCTCTACTGAAGGAGACGCAGCTCTACCAGAAGGGGCGAGCTCTGACAGTGAGGGCGGTGAGCAAGATGATGGGGATGATGGCGTCCTGTATCCAGCTGGTGCCGAATGTACGCCTGCACATGAGACCATTCCAGGAATGGCTGCAACAGCAATGGTCACAAGCAAACGGAAGTTGGGAGGATCTAGTGGTTGTTACGCACGCAGTGCAGGAGGAGATAACTTGGTGGAACAGAGACAACATAACAACGGGGAGAAGCCTGACACCACCAAGCCCAACTATGACCATTACCACGGACGCATCGCAGAAGGGATGGGGAGCGCACATGGACAACCTCAGAGTGAGGGGTCTATGGGCTCCAGCAGACGCGGTCCGCCACATCAACTACCTCGAGTTGAAAACGATACTGTTAGCCCTGAAGGCATTCCAGAGGCACCTGTTCGGCCAGAGGGTGTTGGTACAGACAGACAACACCACGGCGATGTTCTACATCAACAAACAAGGGGGGACACAGTCGTTTCCCCTCTCATCCCTAGCTCAGGAGATTTGGAGATGGGCCATACCTCTCAAAATAGATCTACTGGCAATTCACCTACCAGGGAAGGACAATGTGGAGGCAGACTGGCTAAGCAGACAGACCTCAGCATCACACGAGTGGGAGCTCAATGGCCAGGAAACGGAGAAAATCTTCCAGAGATGGGGGACTCCCACAATAGACCTATTTGCAACACTCCACAATGCAAAATGCCGAAGCTTCGCGTCCAGGCAACCAGATCAGCAATCCAAGGGAAATGCCCTATGGATAAGCTGGTGGAGGACATTTGCCTACGCCTTTCCACCGATACCCCTGTTGCACAGAGTGCTCGACAAGTGCAGAACCAGCAACATGACTCTGATCCTGGTGGCTCCACAGTGGGCGAGGCAGACATGGTTCTCACAGATTCAAGAAATGGCGCAAGGCAAACCGTACAGGTTCGAGAGGAGAAAAGACCTGCTCTCAATGCAAAACGGGGAGGTCCTGCACCCAGAGCCAGAGACACTCAACCTAGCAGCATGGCTCCTGAAGACCTAGAGTTCGCACACCTAAGGTTACCTCAGAGCACTATGCGAGTGCTACGGGAGGCAAGGAAACCTACTACAAGAAAGTGCTACAGCGCAAAGTGGAAGAGATTCACGGTGTGGTGCAGGAAAAAGGGCCTGCAAAAC
This sequence comes from Triturus cristatus, assembly GCF_964204655.1. Classification (NCBI taxonomy): domain Eukaryota; kingdom Metazoa; phylum Chordata; class Amphibia; order Caudata; family Salamandridae; genus Triturus; species Triturus cristatus. The sequence continues at coordinate 761,757,833 of NC_140580.1, forward strand.
AGAATGACAAGAGACTCAACTGTGCTGAGGTACCTCACACACCTTCTAAAGAGTAACCTCTGCTCGAGCTCCCTAAGGGTACACCTAGCAGCGATCGTTGCCTACACCAGAGGTGAGAAGGGTGGAAGCTTCTTCACCTCGCAGGTGGTGAAGAGATTCATGGAGGGAGCCAAAAGAATGGCACCCCCGAAAAGGTTGCCGCCGCCGGCATGGAATTTAAACGTGGTTCTGACGGAGCTCATGAAGGCGCCGTTTGAACCCATTCACAAGGCCACTCTACAAATGTTGACTATGAAAACTGCCTTTCTAGTGGCCATAACCTCACTACGCAGGGTGAGCGAGCTTCAAGCACTAACGCTGCAGGAGCCCTACATTCAAATTCACAAAGACAGGGTAGTCCTGAGGACGGACCCACACTTCATGCCCAAGGTAGTGTCGGCGTTCCACATGAATCAGAGTATCCAGATACCGAGTTTCTTCCAAAACCCGACTACAAACGCAGAAAAGGCCCTGCACACCCTCGATGCCAGGAGAGCGGTGATGCACTACATTGAAAGAACCAAGGAACTCAGGAAGTCGAAGCAGCTGTTTGTGTCCTTTGCTACTAGCTTCATGGGTAGACCAGTCACCAAGGGCACCATCGCTAGGTGGATTGCCCTCACTATTCAATTCTGTCACAAACAGGCTGGACAGGAGCTAACGGAGGGGCCCCAAGCTCACTCCACAAGGAAGAAGGGGGCCACAGTTGCCTTCCTGGCAAACACGCCCATCCAAGACATTTGTCTCGCAGCAACTTGGGCATCTGTGCACACGTTCACAAAGCACTACTGCGTGGACATTCAAATGAATAAGGAAGCACAGGTCGGACAGAAGGTGCTACAACACATTTTCAACGACCAGCGATCATCTTCCACCCAGCCACCACAAAAATAGGAAAACCGCTACAAAATCTATGCACAGCATAGTGAATCCAGAAAGATTCACGCTGCAAAACGAAAAGTTTCTTACCTGTCGGTGTAGTTTTGCAGCTTGAAGATCTTTCTGGATTCACTAGCGAACCCACCCACCTCCGCCAGGAAGATGAGGCTGGAGGAAGAGGGGGTGAAATGGATAGGATCAAAGAAGTGGAAACGTACAGAAATATGGACAAAAGGATTAATCAATCGCCTAGGGTTAAAAAAAAAAAAAAAAGAAAAAGGGAAAAAAGAACCCGAAGATGGCGCCCCAAAGGTGGGACTTCCGCAGGAAGCACGACGACGTCACGGGAGGTGCACCAAATGGACGTCGACGCCCACCTGGGCTACAAAAAAAAAAAAAAAAAACAAAGAAAAGACTACGAATCCGGACCCAACCACAAGATCACGGAATAATGCACAGCATAGTGAATCCAGAAAGATCTTCAAGCTGCAAAACTACACCGACAGGTAAGAAACTTTTCGTTCTGCCTCAGTAGCACCACAATTTGAATATTGTTTTTGAAAATTTGAAATACTCTTCTCGTATTAAAGGTTTAAACCTTCTAAAAAGTTGTGGTTGAGCCTCCTTCACAGTAGCATTAATATGATCTTGGATTTCAAGTTCTTGTCCATGAAAAACTCCTTGGCACGATCTACAGTTGTAGGCTGCCCACTAAACACCAAGCTTGAGTCCAGCCATGTTTTAAATGGGAAAAGGATCAATGGGGCAAAGGATAGGACATTCATTGACTCAGAGGAATTCTGTTATTGAATTGAGTTTTAGGTCGTGAGATATTCTCCACAACTGTGTCAAGTAACACCCGAGCTGCTCCGGAAACATTTTCAGTTAGAGGTAATTCTCAGATATATCTGGGGGTCATCGGCATAAAATTGAAATTGAGGTAGAGAGTTTCTTAAGGGAGGAGGCAAGGAGTTCCATGCGTACATTATACAAAGTCTGGGAAAGATCGTTAACCTACGGAACACCTTGAATTAGTGTTGACTGTCTGGATAGAGCGTTTGTCAGTTCAACATCTTGACAGCAGTTTTCCAAGTAAGAGAAAATCCAGATTAAAACGGTACAATCGCAACTCAACCAGTCCCAGAATCTTCTGAAATGTTGAGTGATTCACTGTGTCAAACGCATAGGACTGGTCAAGGAGGACAAGGAGTAGGGCGTCACGTTGATGAATTATTGCAAGGGAATTTTCAGTACATTTGAGAATTATTGTCTGGTCTGAAGTCAGATTGCAGCTCGTCAAAAAGAATATTTTCCGTCATTAAGTATTTCATTGGAGTTTCTTCCTAGTTCTCCAGAACCTTTGTAGAAAATTGGAGACTGGGCAGAAATTGTTCTTATCCCGTCTGTCGTGTTATTCTTTTTTCAATAAAAGAAGATATATGGACACTTTATACAGTCTGTCTAAGGATAGGGAAGTGCTGATTTGCAGCATAACTCTTCTGGATTCACATGTTGCCCATTATTCCCTCATCTAGTGGGTGGGTCTGGAACTGCCTCCCCTCTCCTTTTTGTGTTCCCGCTAGAGCTACCGGCCAGGAGACCGCACTGAATACCATATGTCAGAGTTGATCCTTTATCAAGATTGGATGGCTTCTGTGATTATCTAATTTGCCTTGCTCTTATTTGTTGATTTCTTTTCTTTTTATGTTTAACCCATGCACAGGAGTTTTTTGGTTTCACCTTTGGGAGTGTCACAATTCTCTCTGCTCCAAATGCAGCCTTGCAAACTGAGTCGACAATTAAACACCAGTTTGCTATTGTTTACTGCCACCTACTGATCACAAAAAAACTGTAGGAGAAATGAGGAAGATAAAACCTTGATCTTGACAGACTACTCATTATAAACAAGCATTGGTAACACCAGTTGTTTTGTTTGTATGTAAACCGTAATTGAGACTGATTGGCATTGCCAATGCTTCTTTCTTTTTAGCATTGACAGTAAGATTGGCAATGTCTATCCCATGATGTTGAATGAGTGTACAATACCCCAGTGCATGGTTGCAGACTTAACATTCGTTTTTCTGCCAGTGGGTTTGGAAGCAAGGTCAAAAGTTCCTGGTCGAAGATAGTCATCCAAGAAGCAAGATGTGGTGAAACTGGGATTTAAGCACCAAACTGGTGAGACCATTGGTGAAGCAACGGACATCGGGGGGAGAAATGGAAAACACTGAAAAGATGCAGCAGAGACCAGTGTTTTTAATTTGGACTTCGACCATGTGGGTCTGATAATGCATAGGTGGAGGAGGGCGGGCTTAGGGGCAGTTATCCCAAGCCCTCCTCTAAATCCACCGTTTAGATTCTAAGTTGGCACAGAAAGGGAAACACAAGGTTTGTAACATGTGCTTACCCAAAGTTGGAGCTGTACAAGGCATGTGTAGCGGTGTAGAGGTGGACACACTGTCATTACCCAATCAGAACAAGTGTCCCTTAAGGATCCGTGGCTATCGAAGATGTCCTCAGAGGTAGCTCAGGGGGAATGGGGGGGGGGGGGCTGTGCCAAAGATACAGCATCAATCGATTTGACGAATGAAGATTTACCGCAAAAAACACTAAAAGCACTGGTGCTGATGCTGAAGAAGTGTATTCCAGAGTCATGGGGCTGCTTTGAGCGGCGATTTCTGACTCTAGGACCCTGAAATGAATCTCAACGCAAATACATTAGACGGGTGGAATGACACCTTTAAATAAAGAGTACCATAAGCGAAGTCAAAAGACAATTGTGCAGACAAACTTTCTCACCCTGTTTCCTTTCCAAAAGGGGATTGAGAACAGAGGAAGGAGAAAGGCCAGAATGGGAAAGAGTATTTGATTCCACAGAGAGAGACTGGATCAATGGTCGACTCCACACAACCAGCAATTGACCTCATATAGAAAAAATGCAGGCTCAAAGCCAAAATGGAAGTTTTAATGCGAAAGGCAAAAGTAATTTGATTAACCACTAGTTGGTTAGCCTTCCCTTAAGGCAGGAGAGGGCAAAACAAGTGTAGAAGCCTCCATAGAGGTATAACCCCCCGACTAAAAACTGCAGGGGAAAAACAAGTGGATTTATGAGGAACCTGTGATTGAGAGAACATTGCAGTGAGAGGAGGTTTTATGGCTGGACCTGGAGGCTGAATTCCCAGAAGTGGAGCTTCACTTATTTCGGTCGAGACTATCAGTCCCAGATGACTTTGAAGGGTTTTCAGTCCTCTACTTTGTACAGGACTGTCATTGCAGAAGATTTGATTTCAACCCATGTTAATTGGTATCACTGCAAAAAAACAAAAAAAAAGCATTCAAAACCAGGTTTTCTTTGAGTGACTCAAAGTTTATTGCATCCTTTTAGCCGGGACTTCTTCTGCATCAAGAGAAGCCCACCAGCTGACTAAAGTTAGTATCTTGGGCTAGGAAGATGGTGACTTCCTCCAGGGTCTAGGACCCACCCCCAGGTAAACAAAAGGAGAGACTAGAAGCTGTGGGTAGGAAAATAGAAAGATCAGCTGCCACTCATTGTGAATGCAAATTCTCTGCGTGATAGATATGGACACCAACAATTGGCAGAAATGGAGCCATCTTGCAATCTCTGGACGAACAATATGAAAAAAGAGCAAAGGTTGTCATACAAGAAGGGAAAACTATTTAACAAAGTAATGGAGACGATTCACAATCTAGCATTCTCTTTGAATATGGAGAAATTGGCACACCTTCCCATGCAGATTAGGTCTTCCTTGGGGGCTGAGTTGGACTAGAACAGGGCAAAGGCATACCCTGTGCAAAAAAGAATGATGGCCCTGATACAGCAGGTTAGCCTTTTCCTGAAGTGAACCGTCAGAGTGAGAACGGTGATGCATTTACTAGGTATGATGTCTTCATACATTGCATAAATTCCTTTTATCAAACTTAATATGAGATCCATCCGAGAGTGGCTGTTGAGCAAGTGGTCACAGTTGACAGGAGATTAGGAGGATCTAGTGGTTGTCACAATAACATTGTACAGGGAGTTACTGTGCTGGGCAGCTGCAAAACATTAGAGTAGGCAGACCATTCATACAACCATCCACCTCCTCACTGTTTGGAAGAGTCTGTGTGATCCTACCAGGCATGCATTACATACAGGATGGGCCACGTCCATGAGGAACCCGAGGATCAAAGGTCGCTGGAGCACTCGAGCGGCAGTAAAACACATAACTGTGTTGGAATTGAAGACCATCGTCTTGGCAGTAAAGGCATTACAAGTTCAGTGTAAGTAAGTGCATATTCAAACTGACTATACAACAATGATGTATCTAAGCAAGCAGGGAAGATGAAGAATTGAAAGATCACTATTAATGACACACCTGACAGAACAAAAAAATAAAGAGACGGATTAAGCGGGCAAGAAGGGATCTTGGGCAAGTGGAAAATAAATCTAGACCTGGTCTTTCAAACCTGGGAAGGCCACACATTAAATCTCTTCCCAACTCGTGCATACACAAAATGGCAAAACTGTTTCCAGGTATTCTCATTACCTTTTTAAATGGAATGTCCTCATTTGAATGGTCCGGCATAGCTGCATGCACCTTTCCATCGATTTCTCCCCCCCCATACCAGTGGTGATGAGTGCAAACATGGCAATGATACTGATACCCCCCACAGTGGGCCACACAAACATGGTACTCTAATCAGTTGGCCATACGGTATACTTAGGTTTGTACATGGTGTCAAAACAACCAAAAGGATTCCTTGACCCCAGATCTGTTTAGATTATTCTCTAGTAGGCTTTCTCTTCCACCAGGTTTACCTACCTTGCTCTTGCCTCAAGATTGATTCGAAACTCCTTCCAATTCAGACAAACAAATTAAAAGTAGTGAGGGTAAGTTAGAACTACAACAACCGGGCACGTCTCACCTAAAGTTCCTGGATCTTCTGTTGCCCCATGAATTCAGGCCCCTCAATCATCCTCTTTGGGTATGAACTTGACTAGCCTCTAGTCTTGGGGTAGAGAAGCCTGAAGATGCGCGGATTTAACATATTGTATAAGCTAGCCCCTTGGCCATGCCTCTGATATTTTTGTCTTTTCTCAGATTCTGCCGTTATTAGACATGGGGTTAAAAAAAAGCTTGATCCAAGGAGAAATGTATACTTTGGAAGAGCTGCCTCATTCTGTTTCTACAGTGTTCAAAACGCACGACTTTGGGTCCTCAAAAACCCTCCCCACCCCTTACAAGCGCAGGACCAGTCTACCTCGACGACCAACTCCAACTCCACCAACTTTCCAGCCGACTACGCTCTACTTCTATGTCCCTCATCTGAATCCCCTCATCCACAGAACATGTAACAAACTCCCTCTACATATTGGTACCGCCACTCCACACCTCACTTTCCGCAAAAAGCTGAAGACTTGGATGCTCCACTTGGAGCACCTCCAGACCTACATTCCTGCTCAGGTGCCTAGATAACCATATGGGTGGTAAGCTGTGCCATGCAAATCTACATAATCTAACACACTGACCCTGTTTTGGGGGTATTGGTGGTGGCCGCAGCTAGCGGTTAGGTTGCTGTGAAACAAGTTATGGTCTGGGTTTTAACAGGACCGCTGTCCAAGTGACCGATTTCTAACCATATACATAATGGGTTTTTAATAGTGACTCCACTGACTTTCTTCAACCAGCCTTTCAGCCATTGTTTTTATTAAGGTTGTTGTTTAATGCAAAATCGCATAAAAACAACAATTACAACATGAAGACATTGCACGGTATCGTGTAATATGGGTATCACTCTGATTATTGTGTAAGGTCATCATCCAGCACACTGCTAACCTTCTGCATGCAGTATACCAATTTTTCACTATTTCTCAGTCAACTGTCGTGATTGTGACGATCAGGAGGCAAGGGTTGAGGGGCTTTCAGTAGTACATAGTTGAGTCCGAAACGGGACCCAAGTGTCCAGGGGTCAAGCTGAGGGGTGGAGAGTCACAGTATATGGTTCTGTCATGTCCTGGCAGTACGCTGCATCTCAAAGCTATTGCCTTGTCTGTGGCACCCTCCGTTGCATCCATAACAGGGCCACACGTCTCTTAACCAAACCTAATAAGATGTTGGCAAGTTGGTGCCACGCCGGGTGAATAATAGAGCCACCCGGGGCAAAGGGTCGATGGAGGCATCCAGTTTAGTTGCCACACGGTACTCCGTGCCCTTATATTCTGTATTCCGCCAGTTTTGGGCCCTTGTATTTTGTATTCCTGCCTGTCCTGCTCCCCCCCCGCCCCCCCCTTCCCGCCGCTGCGTCCCTACCCCCCTGCTCGCCCATTCGTCCCGCTCCCGCCTGCCAGCTGCTCCTCCCTCCCACCTCCCCTTCTTATGGCAGCTGCTGCGCGGTGAGGAGAGCGACCCGTGACCCTGTTCCAAGCAGGTCGCTCTCCACGCTGCACAGCACCACCTGTGTGCCTGTGTCCCTACTGCTGATCGCTGCTGCTGCCGCAAGTTCGAGGCCCACCTGCGCCTCATCCCTGGTGGCCCAGTGGTGAGCCGTGAGTCCCCTGAGCCCCCCCCCCCTCCTCCCTCCCCGCTCGCCCATTCGTCCAGCCTCCCAGCTGCTCCTCCCTTCCACCTCCCTTTCTTATGGCGGCCGCTATGCGGCCACGTGTGCCCCAAAGGTAAGCCCGTCTGCGCCTGGACCGCGCCCAGTGCCTGGCCCCCGCAAACACCCCGACACCGCTACGACGCCAGCACCCTGCGCGCACTGAACGTTGGCCGATCACACACCTGCATCCAGGCCACCCCGAAGTGCACCCAAGGACCCTTCTCCTGCCAGAACTGCAGCTACACCAGCCTCCAAACCACCACCACCACCACGTCCACCGGGGTAGGACGCAAGAACCTCCGATGCATTCTACTTAACACCCGCTCCGCCCGCAAACATGCCATCGAACTCTGGGACCTACTCAACTCGTCCGCCCCAGACGTCGCCTTCCTGCCAGAGACCTGGATGAACGCCTCCTCGGCACCTGACATCGCCATAGCCATCCCTGACTGCTACAAGACCACCCGCAGGGACCGCACCAACAGTATAGAAGGAGGAATCGCCATCGTCCACAGAAACGCCCTCACAATCTCAACCAGCACCGACGACATCCCTCAGCGCCGCCGAACACCTGCACTTCCAGATCCTCACGACCCCAACACCACCCTCAGAGGAACCCTCTTCTACAGAACACCCGGCCGCAGTTCAGTGACTCCATCGCCGACTTCGGCAGCACGCACGCCCTTGCATCCACGGACTATATCCTCCTCGGAGACCTGAACTTCCACCTCGAACACCGACAGCAACTCCACCACCCTGCTCGACAACTTCGGACTCAAACAACTTGTCACGACTCCCACCCACGCTCGACCCCCATCTTCTCCGCCAGCAACCACGTCACCGACAGCCACACCACTGGACCGACCATCGCTGCGTCCACTTCACCTTCGAGAAACCTACCACCGTACACAACGGGCCCCCCGCCGCAGCTGCAGCAAAGTCACTGAAGACCAGCTAGTCACCACCCTCGCCCAAAACCCACCAACGGACATTACCGACACCGACTCCCCTGCCCGCAACCTCAGGCAATGGATCGACTACAGTGCCGAAACCCTTGAACAGATGCACCGACAGAAAAGCCATCAGTTTCACCTCCAGGCATCCAAGCAGGCCTGCTGTAGGCTCGAAGAAGTGTCACCCCGAACTGGCACCGGACAGCAACACAGCCTACAAGAGTGCCATCCGCAGACACCACCAACTCATCCGTACCACCAAAAGGACCTCCTTCAAAGAGCGCATCGACAACTCCTCGCACAACAGCAAAGAGCTCATCAACCTCCTGAAGGAACTCTCCAACCCCAGCTCCAACTCCAACGCCATCCCGCCATCACAAGACCTCTGCGACTTCATAGCCACCTTCTTCCATCGCATGATCGCAGACATCCACGACAGCTTCAACAACCAGGCCCCCCCGACAGACACCGACACCTCAGACTCACCGCCCCCCAGCCACATCAACCCCCAGCTTTCCTGGACCCATGTCAACGACGACGACAACATCAAAATCATGAACACATCCACTCCGGCTCACCATCCGACCCCTGCACGCACCACATATTCAGCAAAGCAAGCTCCACCATCGCACCATATCTCCGCAAGATCATCAACAGCTCCTTCGAGATCGCCACCTTCCCAAAAAGCTGGAGGCACGCAGAGATCAACTCCTTACTCAAGAAACCCAAGGCAGACCCCAAGGACCTCAAGAACTTCCAGCCTATCTCCCTACTCCCGTTCCCACGAAAGTAATCGAGAAGATTGTCAACAGGCAACTGACCTCCTTCCTCGAAGAGAACATCCTGGACCCGTCCCAATCTGGATTCCGCAGCAACCACAGCACCGAAACAGCCCTCATCGCCATGCTGGACAACGGAGAAACCGCGGCCCTCATCCTTCTGGACCTTTTGGCTGCCTTCAACACAGTCTGCCACCACACCCTCCGCACATGCCTCCACAACGCTGGGATCCGCGACAAAGCCCTGGACTGGACCACCTCCTTCCTCACCGGCAGAGCCTAGAGTGTCTGCCTCCCCCTTTCCGTTCTAAAGACACCAAGATCATCTGTGGCGTACCCCAAGGATCGTCCCTCAGCCTGACACTCTTCAACGTCTACATGGCACTGCTCGTCAACATCGTCCGATCGCACGACCTCAACATCCTCTCATGCGCCGACGACACCCAGCTGATTCTCTTCCTCACCAAGGCCACCACCAAATCCAACCTCCACGAAGGAATGAAGGCCATCGCCAAATTGATGTTGAACAGCCACCTGAAACTGAACTCTGACAAGACCGAGGTCCTCATCATCGGATCCACACCCTCCGCCTGGGGCGACTCATGGTGGCCGGCCGCACTGGGAGCTGCACTGGCCACGTACGCAACCTGGGGGTCATCCTGGACTCGGCGTTGTCAATGACCCAGCAAGTAAACGCCATCTCCTCCTGCTTAAACACCCTCCGCAAAATCTACAGATGGATCCCCACCGGAACCAGAAGGACGGTCACCCAGACCCTCGTCAGCAGCAGGGTAGACTACGGCAACGCTCTCTACGCAGGAACCTCAGCCAAACTCCAGAAACGACTAAAACGCATACAGAACGACTCTGCCCACCTCATCCTCGACATGCCCCGCCACAGCCACATCACAGCCCACCCGAGAGACCTGCACTGTCTCCCCGCCAACAAGAGGATCCCCTTCAAGCTCCTCACCCACGCTCACAAAGCACTCCACAACACCGGACCAGCGTACCTCAACGAACGACTCACCTTCTACACCCCGAACCGCCAGCTTTGCTCCACTGACCTCGCCCTCACCACAGTCTCCCGCATCCGACGAGTGACCGCTGGCGGCAGATCATTCTCCCACCTCGCCGCAAAAACCTGGAATTCCCTCCCCATCCGCCTGTGACAGACCCAGGACCTGCTGGCCTTCAGGAGACTCCTCCAGCCCTGGCTGTTCGAGCAGTAGCAGCACCCAAATTCCCCCCCCGCGCTTTGTGACCCTCACGGGTGAGTAGTGCGCTCTACAAGTGAACTGATTGATTGTTATACGTATGGATGTTTGTGTGGATCTTTATATATGACTATATAGATACACAGACCGATTAAAACATTTTAAACACTCGCACTCTTTACGACTGACCTTTTCAGGTGGCCCCACCAGTTTTATTAGTGGCCCACTCACTACTAGACACGCCACTGCGAGTGGAGCATGCTATTGGCTGTTTAGCTGCCTCATTCCGACTCATCTCGATGCTTGTATTGCACTACACGAGACACTACTGGACCTCTGCCTGCTCCTGCTGGCTGCCTTCTGTGTCTTACTCTCATGTGCTATCGATTAGCCCCATTAAACCGAGACCTGTTGGCTTTGCCAACCCTTGTGTTGTAGTTGCTAGCTCGGTAAGCTTCCTCTTCACTGTGGGAAGAGGGATCCATTTGTATTTGACCCAATTTTTCTCGTTTTCTGCCGGCGGTTTGTGGCTTCTTTGCCTATTCGGCGCCGTCACGCTAGCTGGGAGAAGGCCCATGTCCTGTTTGCACAGCATCCAGCTCTGTTTGAGAACAAAAAAGTCTATGTCCATATTGATTTTGCTCTTGTGGCTGGTGGTGCGCAGGGCCCATGCTGATCTCAATGTCCCCGCCGGCTGCTGTGGTCTTGTCACTTGACAAGTGTTTAGAATATATCCCGGATAACTGGAAGTGAAGACCTGGAGAGCCACCAGGATGCATCGTTTGCCTGCAGCGCGCCCCTGCTGATGCTTGTTTGTACAAGCACTTGCAGATGGGAACCTACTGCGCTCAAAGCTGTTTATAAAAGTAAATATGCTGTACAGTACAGCTCAACAAAATGGTATTTTAGGGTATGGTTTTCCGAAATCGCGGGTATTTCTGTTTGTCGGTGCGAGGGGTTTGTACGTGTGCTAGGGTTATAAATCCACATGCTGTGCATCAGTGGGAGAGGTGTGGCGCTGCGGCCAGGGCGACTGACTCCGGAATCTGGGGATCACGGTTCTATTCCCGGCGCCGGCGGCAGACTAGCCCAGCACCATGTGACTCTGGGCAATAGCTTGCTTAATCTTCCCCACGGCGCCTACCCTTACGGGTGATTGTTCGTGCTTTTCAAGTCTGGATTATTATTATTATGCCCCCATCTAGTGGTTAAATGGGTTACTGCACTCGAACGGCTTCTTTCTATGAACATCCCCGGTGCGTGTTGGCTTGAGGGCATGTCTGGAACAAGCATTTAAAATGCAATATGTCTCGCCTTTTATTAAGTTAAAGCCATTTGCTTTGCTATACAATACCATTAGCAAAGCAAATGGCTTTAACTTCATAAAAGGCGAGACCTATTGCATTTTCAATGCTTGTTTTTTAAAGCACTCGAAACGGACCTGCACAAAATGCACCATCCTTTACAAATGTTCACTTCGGAAAGTTTATTAATTTTAAAATCTCGAAGTTCTCACCACAAAGGGCTCTGACTTCACGCCTCAAACCAGTCAAGAGAAGACATTGGACAAAAAATATTTTTAAAAAAATGCAACTGTCATGTTCTTTCACCAAAATATTATCGAAGCTGGTGTAGTTTTATAAGAACTGTATATACATACAAATGAAATCGTGTCAAAGTCATTTTAATCTAAAAAGAAAAGTAAAAATAAAGTGCTTGAAACTGTTTTCGCAGTTTTGACACCAGGTTCTGAATACTGTAAGCGTAAAAATATAATATTCATTGAAGTTCTACTAGGAAGCCAGTGTTTTCTTACAGCACCAGAGGTGGGGTATGTCTACCTCTTAGCATACAGGACACATGTTTGTGGACATTGAATTCAGCTTTGCAGGGTTACAGCAGCAAAATATAACATAAACACAATATGTGCATTTGTAAAGCGCATGATCACTGCAAAGGGTATCTTGGCACTGAATAACAGAGGTTTATTGTTACCCAACTCAATGGTATTCATTTTATCGACCTCAGAAGGATGGAAGGAGTGGACCTACCAGGATTTGAAGCCAGTCAAACACATGCTCCAACAGTGGACGCATTAGTGCACTAAGCCACCAGACCCGGCTTTTGACTGTGTTCGGTCGGTCTCAAAGCACACCCGAGGCTATCAGAGAGATTAAATGTCGCTGTAGATTAAATTACTTAAATGCTCTGCTTTGTTCTTTTATTTCTGTCTGGGAATAAAGTAACAAATTTCTCACCGATTTAGGCCGCAATCTCACTTTTAGGAACACCGAGAAAGAGCAAGTAGACCTCATTTAAAATATAGATTTTAGGTTCAAGATTATATAAAGCTGGGTCTTTTACTCTGTAGTCAAACCAGGGTACTGTTTTTGCTCTCAAGACGTGCCTGTTTCTCAAGGTATTCAAACAATACACGAAAAATAAAATATGTCTGTGAAATATGACTAGGGCCAAATCATCTCTAATTGATGGTGAGTAAAAACACAGAAATGGCAAACGGGCATACATCGTAATGTGCAGCAGGACACAGTCGTCGATTGCGAATACATTCATATTTGAGTTCCCATCAATAAACTGAAACGTCTGTAGGAGTTCCCAATTTCTGGCAACTCATGGAACGAGTGTAAATTGAGACATAAAGTGATTTGCCCAGGATCACACAAGTTAGGATTCGAACCAACGTCTACCGACTCAAAGGCTGCAAATTTGATCAGTTATGATCATGTATAAAGGAGCTACCCCATGTCTTTGAAAAAGAGACATCGCAGAAAAAGCAAGACAGAAACACAGACTATGCACCGGAGACAAATACGTGTAACCCCGTGATTTATGGCGAAAACTGTCCTAAATCTTTATCACATTTAGGGTCATTTAACTTTTTCAGACAGATGATGCATTGAGAGGAATTGGAGAGGTCTCGCTGTCAATGCAGCTTCTTGGCACCGAGACGCCTTCTGCAGCCCTCTGGATGCTTGAGACAGCCAAAGCTCGCCTGCTTCCCACTGTCTGTGGAATGTCGGGTGGGGGGGCGGCCCTGTATGCCTATGAAACACCTTTAACAGCGCACCCGCAGCTCATAAAATGCCCCTTCTTAAAGCAGCATGCCACCTTTTAAAAGTATGCGGGTACAAGGTATGCACACCACATCAGTCGGGGCTTTGATTCCGGGGTCACACCCGAGTTGCAGCAGATTTCACAATGTGTTCACTCCCCCACCAGGGAGCTCAGTCTGAGGATGGATTAAGGAGATAGCCCCTCTCCCAACGGTGATCCCACACATAAGGGTGCAAAGAAGAAAGGAACCTTCTGGAATGCTAGGCATCTGAGTCCTGCTTGACCCATTGACCCAAAATTTTAGTCAGATGAGAAAAGGTGCCATATTTCGTCATTCTGGTGAGCAAGGCTAAAAGCCACGTTTAAAGCCATTTCTCTAGAAAATTATCAGCACGGCCAGGGGAAAAGTTGTTGCGAAGGAGTCCCAATGGCCCATACAGGGATTTATCACATAGCCCACAGTCCTGTTTTATTTTGGGAGAACCTAGTGGCAAAACGAACAACGGCCACATAACGTCATTTTTCCCCCCAGGCAGCCCCTGCATACGTATTGGAAATTGTTAGGGGTTGCTTTCCGTCTGCTCTAAACATCACTGTATATAAAGATGCACCTCACGATCGCAACAAACAGCAGCAAGGCACGCCGCCATTGTTCGCGCCGAGATTGTGAAACGAGAGCGAGTCCTTATCGCGTGCGATCTCTTGTCTTTATGGGGTCATGTGTTTCTAACATATGGCCCCTTAAAGATAAGAAAGTCCTTCACGACAAAAGGAAAGCAGGCCAGCCAGTCCGGGTGGGCTGGCCAAAAAAGAGAAAAGGAGGCACCCTGAAAACCTTATACCCAATGGCAGCGCACTGTTTAACGTAAACGGTGACGCAAGCCAATGGGAATAAGGGGCGGGGACTCGAGCCCTCTTCAGAAAGTACTCATGTGCAATAAATCTCGCCAAGTGAGCTGCGCATGTGCGCAGCAACGCTAGCCGAGACCTAAAAAAGTAGCTTCATAGACATTAAGTTGGACTGCCTTGGAGGCCCTAGACTAGTCTGTCCAATATTCAAATCTATTTACCACCATCATATTACCGCTGGAGATTGAGAAGCTCTCGACACTTGGAGAATGTGTTGAATTTTGAGGATCCTCAGAATGACCTGGACTCAGTCAAGCGTAATGCTGCGAGTCTTGTTGTTTGAGGCACAGAACATGTATAGAATATAGATGCGTATTTCTTATTGCGTTTTTTCTTTTTTGTTAAACTATTTCAAGGTGGGGAAGTATTCTCTTAAATGATGGTCACTTTAGGTTCCGTTTGGGTTGCTTAGGAGGGGCGACAATCCCGTTTTGTGCTACAGATGTGTTCCATTCAAGCGCAGTAAGAAACCTATTCAGAACTCTAAGAGTAGGAAACCAAAGATCTCCAAATCGGACAGATGGTGGGTTGCCTGTCGGTGTGTAAGTGACCTCCTAGGACTGTTTAAAATCCAGGTTCTCCAGATGACCAGTAAGCGGATTTGAGTCCTGGGGAGTTCTCTGCACGGTTTGAGGACTACTAACTAAATCGTCAATGTGCCGCAAGGAAGAGGGAGTTTAGGGAAGGGGGGTCTGTCGCATCTATGAAATTGATAATTATGCCCAAGACGAAGATGATTAACACTTGCAGAAAGTCATGTGTGGATCGCCAAGCAAACTCATAACTTAGACACTATGCCCCTAGATACCGAAAGCATCCATTTCTAGCACCAGAAAAGCCCAAAAATACACAACGTTGAAGACTCTGTCAAGGGATGCTCTCTTGCCAAAAACACTGTCCACTGAAAACTTTTGGATTGCTTTGTAAATTGTACCATGTCACGGGAACCTTCCTTGTTTTCTACCCGGATGGAAACCTCAGATAAGCTGCTGAGGGAAAGCTCTCACGACAGAAGCGATGAGCAGGGACTCGTGCTATGTGGAGTCTGCTGTTTCTGTCGTATTCTCAACAATGAAGAGCCTTCCTGGCGGAAGTGGATAGGCATAGTGTCACGCGACAACTCCTGTGAGATTAGATGTCGTGTTGGAGTCGGGCTGCAATTTAGAAGGAAACACATAGCAAGGAAGCGCATGTCATTCAGCAGTATTTCTGCTCCGATTCTGAGCCATGTTTTGGAGGGTTTATTGTTCTTGGGTCATTCACCTTTAGTTGGATTCTGGATTCAACCAAAAGTATTAAATTTTCATGAGTCTGGTTTTGTGAATGCCTGTAAACTGTAATTAGGGATTTATGGACTTTGAGCAAACTTTCTTCTGAGGTTTCTATTTTGCAGCATGGAGTTGTACAACCTGGATTTTTGGAGAAAAAAAATACCCTAAGGATTGACTAGACCACCCCTATCTATGACTGACTTACTACATAAAAAGCTACTATTGTGATTTTGTTTTTTGTAAGTTGCAGCCTTATTGAGTTTGTATTAATTTTAAACGGTACTCTTGTTGCATAGAAATATCTGATGGCCATTAACAGTGAAAAGAAGGTATGAGGGGCTAATAGAAATGACCCCTTATTAAATGGAGGGGTCTGTAGACTAATCCACGGCTTTTAATGTGATGTATATATTTTTTGCATTAAGAAGTGAAATTACCTGTCAAAAGAGTCACATTCTACTTTTTTTCAATTAAGAGCCTACTAAATTTAATAGATTAGGTAATAGTAGAATCGTTGTATAGAAAGGGGGTGCAGCTGAGGGATATTTACAAAGGGGTTCTGGCCAAGTCTGAAGAAGGGAGTATTGACTACAGAAGGAAGTTGATGTCTTATTTCTTTTTCCATCTTGTCTCACCCCTTCCTCACCTCTTCACCCTACCACCACCACCCGGCTCATGGTGTACCACAAATGTGGGGTGTATGAGTGTGGTTTCCGCTGTCAGGGGCAGTAGGTCCTGAGCTAATTTTACTACTGTCGCTCTTGGGGTATTGATCACAGTAAAGTGAGTGCTTCTTCAGTCTTGACCCAAACGAGATGCTGCATGCCCACATGGTTCAAATTAAACTCATCTGCAGGTCAGGTGACCTCACCATAATAGGGAACTTCTGTGGACACAAGCCTCTGCGGCATCCTCAGTGGCCAAATATCTATATAGCTCTCTTGCAGTCTGCTTTCAGATGCTTGATTCTAGACACTGTACTTCAGTCGCTGTTTCAGGTTTCTCCAAACCATTGGTGCTTATATGGGCTAAATCTTCTAACAATTCGGACTTGCTGTGGATGTTCTGTCACAAGATTTCAGAGGAAGAATCTCACCGAGGCTTGTCTTTATGAAACGGGATGAAAATCCTCCGACTACCGTTTTCTAATTCTATGTTCGTAATTGAGCTGGAAAAGCTCCATATGTATAAAAGTCGACATTGTTTCAACATCTTGATGAGTGGGAGGTCATCATCTGGACTAGGGACGGTAAAAGCGCTGTATAACGGTCCGAAAAAGGTAAGTGAGCTTTTTTTTCACAATTGGTGGAATATTATCGGCCTTCCCACACCATTGACTACCACCATGACATATGAATGGATGCTGGAAACTGTCATGCATATAATGCATGCAAATAATGCATCCAGTTTGACAAGTCTCCAAAAATATTGTTGAAAAGGGTTAAAGAAAAGATAGTAGAATGTTTTGATATAGGAATGAGGACAGGAAGTGTTTTTAAAACGCCTCCTCCAAGAGACAATTTAGTCCTCCAACTACTATACTAATGTGTTTGTGATATTTACATATTTACTAAATGTATTGGTGTACTGTGGACCTGGCTACAATAACAGTGAAGTGCTTTACACTGAACGACCTAAGAGGGGAAAAGAGAAACACATTAGTATTTTAGGAGAACTCTGAAGAGGCGAGTCTTGAAAGCTTTCTGAAAGATGAGGTTAGGATCGAGTCTAATGTTTTCTGGTAGGCCTCTCCAATGTTGTGGCTCTAGACAGGAGAATGCTTGGTTAACACAACTTTTCTGGTTCGGGGGATTTCTAGGCAGCACCAAGATTTACCTCTTTAAAATTATTTCTCCGGTAGTTCACTAGTTTTCGTTCATGTAGCTAGATGAGTAATGGGACATGCAGTACTGTGTTCTTTATGCATTCCATTTTAAAGGTAATGCTAGTTTTCAGGGGGAATCGTTAAAGGTCTTTTAGAATGTGGTTTCTCTTGCGACCAGTCTAGCTGTGATAATGATAATGACAATGATAAACTTGCAGGATGTCATGTCATTACAACAAGGAGGTGGGCTTTAGGGATGATTATTTTTATGCTTCATGCGCAAGTACCTGAAATGTATGGTTTATCAGAAGCATGGGCAGTGGCGGTGCCCTTCTTGTATAACCATATTTGGATGACTAGCCGAAGAATTAACATTTTCTAATTAAAGGTCAGAAGACCATTAATCATTAAAATGATATCTGCAGTACACAAACCGCTTTCTTACATACATCAACATAGGCAGTTGTAGAGCAAAAATGGGCCTCAAGAAGACCGTGGATTGCACATTGTGAGAACGAATTCAGTTATTTCACAGAATTATTCCTGATACCAGATGACAGCGAGGAAATCGATCAAACTACTATGCTTGATAGACCCATGCCTGCATGTCACACCCAACGCTAGATTACAAATGAGACCGGCTTGTGAGTAGCTAAACAGCCAGTGGTCACATGAACAAGTAAATAGGGATAATCTAGCGGTTGTGATACCAAAAAGGTATGACCTTCTTGCATTGGAGGCCAAGATGCTCCCATATCTAGAGCACTTGCTGACTTTACTACAGATTTCCCACCCCCAGTGTAGGGAGCCTACGTATTAGACATTAGAGAACGTTGGAGTTGGGATATGACTATGGTACTAATATGAAACATGGCACATGATGTCTGTGTATTGCACTCTTAAAAATAAAGGGAAACAACGTCCCCACACTTGTCAAGAGTAGGTACAAAATAATAGACTTGATCAGTTACCACTGTGTCAGTCTAACTGTGAAAATGTGAAAGGAACAGAAAACCCCCATGCAGAAGACACTAGGTTGCAAGAAGCAATGTTTGCACAAACCAAAAGTAAACCTAATGGTATCGCGACTATTTTGTGAGTGGGGTAGCAACAACAGGCCTCCATTTCAACAAAATAAAAAAAGTGTTTTCTAATGGGTGATTTGATTCACAAATTGATCAATTATACTTGTTTATATCTTACTACCAATATCACTGTCAAAATCGGGAATCAAGTACGATGCAATAATCTTTCATTTCAGCAATTCTCTTGATGCCCACGTGGGCAAGACAGACTCGGTATTCTCTTTACCACATAAAATAATTTTGAAGGTATCACCACTGAAATTATTGGCCAGGTTCTGGTGCTATTTTAAGTGTAGCTGCGTGGCTCCTTTTAACCTTTGTGTTTGACCATTTGCTTACACTTTTAAGAGAAGCAAACAACCCAGCAGTCTTCTTTGAGTGGAGGTCTCTTTCCCTGGTCTTCTACTTCGGCAGGCCCACATCTGCAAGTATGCTACTTTCTTAAATAAAAAAAAAACTAAATTGTACCTCTGTTTATTGTCACTGTTGATGGAAGTCTTTGGTGTTTTCTTCAATTTCCACTGGAAATCTGAAGCAAGTGTCATAAAAAACAGAAATCTATGGTGGATTCTCTTTTTTTTAGAATTGCATTATAGGACTGATATGGGGATGAGTTGTTCTAGCCATACCTACTAACAAGACCTGAATGAAAACTTGAATCCCAAAAATGTGCAGTATTCAGAGCCCATTGTAGACTTCAGTTTATGCACATCATATAACTCGTTAACAGAAAACGGGCTGTAAATGAATGGTTAATGACCGCCAGCCCAACGTAGGATGTTTTAAATTTTATGTTTTTAGAAAAACTTAATTTAGCAAGACCAAACCACAACAAAGAAGGGTGTTACTAAGCAGATGAAATTTAGGCTATATCAAACCACTTAGCCTTTGTTAAAGGTGAGTAACTAATTCTCTTCTCTCTTCTGGCAATTTTCTTATTGAACATGTTATGTGTTTGAGTTCTCTACCTGATTAACTTTTTTTCTGTTCCAGGTATGGACTGAAAGCCAATGACCAGATCTTAGCTGAGGAGAAGCATAAGGAACTGTAAGTGTATTTTTTTTTTCTTCAATAAGGTATTTATTCACTATATCTGCATACTAATGTATAACTTGTAAGGTGGTAAATGTTTAGTCCGACAAGCCTCAAAATAATGTTTTTTTCACAAGAGAGGGCTGGTGTTGCCATCAAAGTGGAATTGTGATGACAACACTTATTTCTCTCCAAGCCTGACCACCATATAATACTCATAGGACGCCTCAAAGCCGGAGGTAAAATAGGGCTTTCCTACAGATTGAAGATCTTAAGATAACATCATCATTCTTGTTCAGGACAGCACCAGCATATATACCCTAGAACACTTGAATAGCAGTGAAGGACAGTAGGTACTTCCCATGGTCCTTCCAATGTGACCCTCTTAGAGCTTTTATATGTAGTTGGACATAATCAAAAAAGGTTTGAATATGTTCACGGAAGGCAAGGCCCTGCTTTTTCAATCAGTAGGTAAAGAGAAGAAAAAGAACAAATTTAGAATGATAACTTCAAAATATTTTATTGATTTTTATTTTTTACTCCCCAAAGGGAAATGTTCGTGGGATGTGTAGCTGTAAAACATGCTTTGCATACACCTGCCATCTAGTATTGGGCTCAGACATGTACAGATTGTTTTTTTCAAAGATGTCTTTTTGAGTCACGAGGTATAGTAACTCTACTTCTCTGGTAATGCACATGGGCTTCATTGTTAGATTGTTTTTTTCTCCGCCGTTGGGTTCAGAAGTCTGTGTGAGCTCCGGTTCAACGCCTCGTCTTTTCGCCAGGCCATTGGATCTGTTCTTCGCCGGTTGAATTCACAATCCTGCCTACTTGTAGGTCCCCACCGCCGTGTATTCCGAATCTATCCTACAGTCGACGTCTTAATACAATAAAATACAAACCAGGGCTCAGACTACTATCGCTTTGAACAAGAGTCTACGTGATGGAAAGGACTCTGTTCCATTTCTGTCCCACTTGCCACGTAAAATAGGACAAGCCGGCACAAAATTTTCAACCTCTGCTTGTCCCCCAGTCAACGAGAGGACTCTTGTGCGGCAAGCCTTGTGTTCTGCAACCAAATGATGCTTCGGTATTGATGAGCGCGGCACATCATTTCGGGTTCTATGGCGCATTGTCGGGAAGCAGAGAATACTCCTGACTTCTTCAGAGAATGAGAATCTGTGTCTGCCAGGTCTTTACAGTGTCAAGATGAAGGAGGCGTTCGTGCTGGAATATGCTGATTCAGATGACAAACACAGGGCCCCCTGCTGGCTTAGTGCCTGCTCACCCCAGGGAGGCAACAGTTTGAGCTCCTGTTAACTTATCAGAGGCCTCTAGTCCACCACTGCCTCACAGCCATGGTCTGCACCGAACGTCCAAGCTGCATCTGACGCCCTCCTCCTATCTGATCACAAAGTCCTCCTTGAAGCGTCCTGGGTCAGTGTTGACCACCGTCTCGGCACCAGTCCAGAAGACACCACTTCGGCTTTCGTTTGAGTCGAGACTTTCTGAGCCGGGACACTCTGAACCAAAGCCTTCGAGCAGAGACCTACTGAGTCGCAGCACTTGGCGCTGAGACCACCGACCAGAGGCACTCCTCGGCTCCCTCAGGACCGATGTCCACAGCCGCATCCTCCAATCCTTTTGAGGATCTTGACCAGCCAATCCTCAATAGCCCTAAGAGCAGCTTGACTCTAGGCAACAACGCATCAACATGCAGCCTGGCACTAGTGAGATCCTGGCCAAACCTCCCCGATCATCCATGGACTCTGTTCCTCACAGGAAATTGATTTTTGCAGAGGCCCTCAACCCACCTGTGAGCCAACGTCAAGGAAGTCTCAGCTTCATGACAGAAACACTTCTCCACTGCCTCCTTCCCGTCCTCCTCCTCTAACTCCTCCTGTCTGATTCACCCTATATCAGGGGCCTGTTCTCCCCCTTATTCCTTAGTAGTTTACACAGCTGGGAAGTGGGCCAACTCCCAGGGTACAGGAGATGTCGTATACCTCAAACGCCACCCGCCTGGGAGAGTAAGAAGATTGATGCTAGTGGCCAGCATGTTGTGGCAGTCTGACATCCATTGGCATATTGCCAATTCCATTGACCGCCTTTACCCTTACAACTAAGCCGACTAGGATCAAATTGAGAAACTCGTTCAACATCTCCCAGACAAAATATAAACCAGCATTTGCAAAGCAATAGGTCGTGCATTAGTTAAATGCAGAGCTATTGGCTTTGCAAATGAAAAAGAACTACAATGTCCACCTGACTTTGTTGTTTTAATTTATTGACTTTTGTAGCAATGGCGGCATGTTGCGCTTAAGCTTTTGATGTTTAAAGCTAAAGGGCGGGATGCCGCCATTGTCACAAAAGTCAATAAATAGACAAGAAATGGATCGGCGTCTGATGAGCAAAATCAAAGACATGCAAATTCCAGACCAGACACAAATAATTATAGTTACAGGATCGGGTGAATTCCGACTCTACAAAAAACATGCTGATGGAAGGGGGAAGTGCATGGAGCAGGCGCCATTGGGGTCTGATAAGCAAAAGACATGAAATTGCCTTGTGTGTTCGCTCCAAAAGGGGAAAGTCAACCAAAAAAAGTGCCCTCAAGGTATGGTAAATAACATGAAAGCATAACAGTACATGTAGTAGGGCCAGTCCTCATGGGAAGATGCAAAATTCCAAAAGGAAAGACTACTAAATGTATTCACACAAAAAGAAAACTTTCTCTACCTATATATTTCAATGTGTACTATGTATCATGTATTCAAAAATTGTCACTCTGACTGGACCAAGGATACAATACACCTAAAACATCATAAGGAAACTGTTCATATTTGATTTACTTTATTTTTCATATTTTTTCTTATGAGAAAAGAACAGTTCCACAAGAACGTGAACAGACGATTAATAGATAATAGTACATTAAAATGAAAAAGAAATGTCATTTATACAAAAAGGTATTCACAAATGAAAAGCCAGCATTTCTAAAGGACAGCCACAGGAACCAGTGAAAAAGATGGGTGTTTTTTCCAGCCCATATCCTAAATACAGCGTGCCTCGAAGAGGCTGCGCAAGCGCTGCCTAGGCGAGACCGAAAAACCGGGGGCAGGAGTTAGTGGCGGAAGGCAAAATCATTTCTAATACTAACATCTGCTGCGCTTTAGACAGCTGTCAGGGGGGGCCTTAACACTATTTCCCTTTACCACTGCTACGCAAAAAGGGGACACTCTCGTCCTTCTACCTACCTTATAATGCCTGTTTAGGGGAAGGTTGCAGGGGTTCCTGCCCTGCTGGGCAGAAATCTCCTCTAACTATTGGGTTCTAGACCTCATACAGGAGGGTTAGTGCTTAGAATTCACACAAACACCATCAAACATTGCCTCCCGCAAACACATCCTCCCCAGAACTCCAGCATCTGCTCCTAGAGGAGATGCACGCACTACAAGCCAAATGGGCCATAGAACCAGTCTGACACAATACCTGCAAGGGGGTGTACTGCCTATACTTTCTAATCCCTAAAAAGGACTGCTCTCTCAGGCACATCCCCAACTTCTGGCCCTCAGCAAGTTTATCCAGTCAGGGCAGTTTCACATGGTGACTCTCCAGGGTGTCATCCCTCTTCTACAGCAAGGCGACTTAATGACCTTTCCCGATCTGAAGGATGCCTACTTCTACATACCCATCCACCCTGCACATCAAAGATACCTACAGTTCATAGTGAGTGGTCAGCATTATCACTTCAAAGTGCTGGCCTTCGGGGTCTACACAGCCCCAAGAGTGTTTACCAAGTGCTTGGCCGTGGTAGCTGCTCACCTCAGAAGGACCTGCATCCATGTCTTTCTTCCCTTACCTAGACAATTTGGCTGATCAGGAGAGCCACGTAGCAGCAATGCTTTCGCATCCACAGACCACCATAGATCTACTTCACAGCATAGGCTTCACGATCAATTTTACAAAATCTCACCTCCAGCCCCTAGAAGTCCAACCCTTCGTTGAGACCATTCTCTTCTCCCAAGTAGGGAAAGCTTATCCCAGCAAGGTTAGAAGTGCTCCAAACATTGCAACCTCTTTTTCCGCCAAATCGTCCAGTAACGGTCAGGACCATTATGCGCTTATTTGGCATGATGGCATCCTGCATCACCATAGTTCCTCACGCCAGGTTACACATGCATCCATTACAGCAGTGTCTAGCAGCACAGTGGTTTCAGACAAAGGGTTATTGGGACAATCTAGTGTTGATTTAGGGCCAAACTCCTCACGTTTTGCAGTGGTGAATGTAAACAGCCTCTTGCAGGACAGCCTTTTCTCTCCTGTTCCACAGGAGATAATCACCACGGATGCTGCACTCACTAGCTGCGAGGCGCACCTCCAGCACCACACCATCCAAGGGGTGTGGACACCTTCTCAGTAGGGTCTCTACATCAACCACCTAGAGCTGTTGGCTGTACAGGTGGCCCTCGGGGCATTCCTTCCCCAATATCTAGCAGAAGGTAGTCTTGGCCCGTAAGGACAATTCAACTGCCATGTTTTATCTACAAAAGCAGGGAGGACACGCACTCACTCCAGTTGTCTGCTTAAGCCCAGAGCATTTCACAGGGTACATCTGCACATTCAGTACATTCTCGCAGTAGACAATGACTTGGCAGACCTGCTCAGCAGGACCCATCAACAAGTCCACGAATTGGAACTCCAAGCCCTACTCCTGTACTTCCCTTGTTGGAGGGTACCTGTAGATGGACCTGTTCGCCACCACCAAAAACGCTAAATACCCAAGTTCACCTCAAGGCTCCCACAGTCCATGGACAATGCAGTACGGATGATTTGGTCGGGAATATTCAGTCATGCTTTTCAGCCTCTCCCACTCCTCCCATTTGTGGGTCGAATACTGAGGCAGACATCCCTCACTCCCATCCTAGTAGCGCCAATCTGGGCACACCTTCCCTGGCTCACCACTCTGCACAAACTAGCCATTGTTCCTCACAAGAAGCTCTCAACTGGCTGGACCTTCTCTCTTAAAACCAAGGCATGCTGAGTCATCCCAGTCCTCAGCATCTCAATCTTGTGATTTGGCTCCAGATGTTTTAGAATTTGGTTACCTCCATGCAGAGAGCACGAGCATTCTGAAAGAAGCATGCCAGCCCACAACTAAAGCCTGCTATGCAGCCTAGTCGAAACTGTTTGTACACACCTCCTGTGTCCCTAGGCATATTGATCCTCTGTGCAGGACTTTACCTTCTTCACCCAAAGAAGTTGGGCTTTGCCTATACTTCTGCCAGACTCCATTTTGCTGCAATGGCTGCTTACCTTCAAAATGGACAACACACTTTACTTTTCAGAATCCTAGTCATTAAGGCTTTCATGGAAGGCCTGAAACGGGCTAACCCACCACAGACTCCTCTCGCTCTTGTGTGGAACCTCAACATAGTACTCACTAGACTAATGGGCCCTCTTTTCGAACCACTTCACTCCTGTCCATTGCAGTTTCTTTCCTGGAAAGTTGCTTTCCTTGTAACTTCCCTTGGGCATGTCAGTGAATTACACTCTTACCTTGGAAAAACGTTTTTTCCAAGTGCATCAGGAGAGGGTCATTCTAAGAACCGACCCCAAATCCTACCTAAGCCTCTAGCTTTCATCTCAGCCAAACAATAGAACTCCTTGTGTTCCTCCCACATCCAGAATACATAGTGGAACACGCTTTGCATACTTTGGATGTCAAAAGAGCACTTCTGTACTACATTGCCAAAACAATACCCTTCAGTCAGATACAACAGCTGTTTGTGCCTTTCTCCAAACCACAGAAGGGGCATGCCTTTTTTTTTTTTTTGAGAAAACCTTTATTGTACATAAAAATCAATACAAACATGGGCCTACAACCACCAGGGCCGGCCGCTAATATATACATGGTCAACAACATCAAGGCAGCAACAGGCCCCCTGGGGCCCAGCCGAATTAACAAATTACTGAGTGCACCTCAGAGGTTATCAGGATACATAGATTTTAGAAATACAAAGAAAAAAATAAAATAACACCAAAAAGCAAGGCGGAAACCATCAAAAAAGGGGCGTCTAACCATATCCGGGGAACTACACAATACATACTCCACCCTCAGGTGGACAATGAGGATGAGCAAGGGGGAGGTGGGGGCGACGGGAGAGCCACAACCGTCTACAGGTAAAATGTAATAGTCCGGGAACCTCAGGATCAGGGGGACAAGGCAGCATCAGATGTGTCCACGAGGGGGGGCGTGCAGATGTTCCCTCGGTACGCGTTCCACTGACCCCAGATTCTACCCCACGCCCCCGGCTTACCCCGAGACACATACACAGTCTTCTCTCTGCACATGCACCAATCCATGTTCTCCTTCCATACTGACACGGTGGGAGGCCGTCGGGAACCCCAACGCTGTGCGATGTCCCTCTTAGCAATCATGTTCCCAAGGGCGGCCCACCGAGTCTGAGCCGCATTATAGTCATTAGGCTCCCACACGTTCAACAAACATCGGCGAGCCTCGGGCAACAAAGCGACCCCAGTGACGCATTCCATGACGGCATGCACCCGGCGCCAATACTCCGCCACCTCACAGCACTCCCAGAGAACATGGAGAAAAGTGGCGCCGAGCCCACAGCCGCGCCTACAGAGCCCGTCTTCAGAAAAACCCATCAAAACTAAACGAGGGCCCGTCACGTAGACACGGTGGAGAATTTTAAGCTGGACAAGACGGAGACGCGCGGGTATGGCCACTTCCTTAGGGGAGGACAGCGCAGACTGCCAATCCTCATCGTCCAGTTCCACACCATCCCCGGTCCACGCCTCCCGAAGGCGCACGAGGAGATCCGCCCGAACGTTTATTAGTTTTTTATAGATAAGGGAAATGGTACTGTCGGGCAAGTGACCGTCGAGTATGCGGTCCTCGAGTGGCGAAGACACAGGGACTGCAGTCCCAGCCCCGAAGGCCGAGAGCAAGGCGTGCCGAACCTGGACGTACCGAAAGAACTCCCTCTCACTCAATTCGTACTCACTCTCCAGCGCAGCAAAGGATTTAACCGCACCCTTCACCCAGAGGTCACCTACTCTACTGATGCCAATCGTGTCCCAACGCTCAAAGCCCTTCGTCGTCCAGAGGCTTCCGAATCTTTCAGACGCAAACAAAGGGGTCGCACCCGTCAGACGCTCATTCCAGCCCATGGCCACATTCGCAGCCCTCCACACTCGCACAGCAATCTTAGTGGGACCGGTTAAGTTCCTCCCAGCCGATCGAGAGTAAAGCGCTCTGTTAAAGTTGCCGCCATGCAACAAAAATCTATCCATTTCGAAAGCCGGATTCGGACCAGGTGCGTACGTTGCATGGTTAATAGCAGATAGCTGGGAGGCCCAATAGTACCTCCTGATGTCCGGGAGCGCAATGCCCCCGTCATACCAGGGGAGAGTCAGTTTTGCAAGAGCAATACGTGCACGACCATCCCAAACAAGCCTCCTCTGTAAGCTCTCCACTTTACGGAAGTAGGCCGCCGGAATAATATCAAAGGAGTTCTGAAGTGCGTAAAGGAATCGGGGAAGAGACATCATTTTAAAAAGCGCCGCACGACCGAGGGGAGACAAGGGAAGCTTACGCCAACGGGCCACGTCTAACCTCAATCTCCGAAGTGGAGAGAGGAGATTATGCTCGTAGCGGACCGCCGGGTCCAATGAGACGTACACCCCCAGGTACGTAAAGCCGGAGTGGGACGCCGTAATGGGAAAACGAGAAGGCAAGAGAGGAAAGCCACCGGATATAGCATAGACACAAGATTTGGACCAGTTAATAATCAAACCAGAGTTCTTGCCGAAGGAAGTAAGGATGTCAAAGAGCACATTGAGTGACTGACGTGGTGAGGTGAGGTACAAAAGAATGTCATCCGCGTACAACGAAACTCGATCCTCGAAGCCAGGGGCCCACTGGATCCCTCTTATCGTCGGTTCCCAACGAAGCCAAGCAGCGAGCGGTTCCAAAGCCAGAGCGAAGAGCAGGGGAGACCACGGACACCCCTGCCTAGTGCCCCTCCCAAGAACGAAGGGCCGGGAAACCCTCCCATTAACGACAACCTGAGCCAACGGAGCAGCGTATAAGTTTAACCCAACTAATAAATCCTGCCCCAAGGTGCAACGGTCCCGAGGCTTACCGTCCTTGGGAATCACGACTATAGTGGCCAGACGTTGGTCAGCAGGGAGAGAACCAAGTTCAAGCGACTCCGAAAACATACGACGGAGAAATGGCGCAATTTTATCCGGTTGCAGTTTGTAAAGTTCAATAGGGAGTCCGTTGGGGCCCATAGCCTTGCCTGAGCGAAGGAAACGAATCGCGGTAGCAATCTCGTCGACCGATAACGGGGCATCTAACTGCTCACGCTCCTCCACCGACAGGCAGGGCAAAGCAATATCCTTCAACAAGTGACGGGAGTCAGCCTCATCCCTATTAGACACCGGGGAGTACACAGCACGGAAGTAATCAGCAAAACACTCCACAATCTCACCAGGGTCAGTCACACTCACTCCCTCCGACGTCTGAAGCACGGGGACCACTCGATTCACTCTCTCCTTCTTATCAAGCCAAGCAATCAATTTACCCGCCTTATCCCCAGCATCATACAGCCTACCCTGCTGTTCCCTATACATTGTCCGAGCAGCATCCGTAACAAGGGACTTGTATTCGAATTGCTTCAGGCTGAGAGCGTGGAGCCCGTCCTGAGTGACAGCCGTCTCCAAGGCAGCCTCCAACCCCGATATCTCAGCCTCCAACGCAACCACCTCCCCGTTCTTAGCTTTCTTGGCCTCCACGATCAGGGATAGGGCGTGTCCTCGGAGAACTGTTTTGAAAGCCTCCCACAAGGACACTGAGGACAAGACGGACCCCTCATTCTCAAGAAAATACTGGTCAAGCGACTTAATGAGACCCTTGCGGATCTTGGGGTCACGCAGGTACCAGGGGTTAATGGGGGGCGACCCGCCCGGCAGATCGCATCCCGGTATCTAAGAGTAACCACAATGGGGAATGATCGGAAATGCCCCGGGCCAGGTGCTTAACCTCCCGGACCCGGGTGGTCTGGGCCGCTGGCATAAGAAAATAATCTAGTCTGGAGAGACTCCCGTGAGCCCCGGAGTGGAATGTGTACTGACTCTGTGTCGGATGTATCAACCTCCAGCAGTCCACTAGGCCAAAAGTGTCCAAGAACCCGCCGAGCCACGCCAGGGCGGCAGAGAGGGCTCTGGGAGGGTAACGATCCAACTCGCCAGAAATCACGGAATTAAAATCCCCACCCACAAGCAAGAGACTATCAGGAAGTTCAAGTAACATACGACCCACATCAGAGAAAGTGGAGGTCTGGAGGCCCGGGGGAACATAGACCAAGACCAATGAAAGAGTCTGACCCTCCCACCGTCCAGTCAAGGACGCATAGCGCCCTCTATCATCAAGAGTAACTTTGTCAATCTCAAGCGGGAGGGAAGATCGCAGCAAGATGCCCACCCCTCTGGATCCAGTGGTGAAGCCAGAATGTGCAACCAGTCGGTAGCCCCCCCTGTTCATGGCATGGCATGGCATGACATAGCCCACCATGTGCGTCTCTTGAAGAAATACCACATCAGGGGCCAATCGGCGCAAATATTGCAACACAACCCCACGTTTAATACGGTCCCCCAATCCGTTGACGTTCCAAGACATAAGTTTCAACCCGTCCCCCCCCCCATCCCAACACAAGAAGCTGGAGTCCCCGGGCACGCAGCCAGACACCTAAAACTGAAAGGAAACAAGCACACCGCCTTGAAAAGAAAAAACACACAACCCAACAACCACTGTCCCCCTCCCACGCCATTGCAACTCCCCCCACCCTGCACCCCTGCGGACTATACAGCCCCCCCAACTTGCAGTGTGCCTGTCGCCCTAACAATCCCATGCTACAAAAAGACCCTAGAGGAGGAAAGGGACCCGTCCCCGCCCGCATCCAAACAGAACATTAATAGACAAAATATACAATTGAAGTAGAACCTGGCTGGGCGCAGAAGGAAATGTCAAAGTAGAGGACCAAGAATCATTCCTGCAGAGGCCCTCCACCCTCAGCACCGCCAGTACGCCCAGATCGTTCGCCCCGGTCCGGCAGGGAGTCTAACCAGTCACTCAGTGTCAGGGCGTTCAAAAAAGAGAGTCCGATCTTCATATTCCACACGAAGCCTGGCAGGGAAAAGCATAGAGTATTTAAGTTCCAGATCTCGAAGACGGCGCTTCACCCCCTGAAAGCCCATTCTCTGTTTCTGAACGAGTTGGGTGAAGTCCGGAAAGAAGTTAACGGAGGCATTCTCATAGTTAACTGGGCCGTGCACCCTCGAGGCCTGCAGGATCGCATCCCGGTCTCTGTAATGAAAAAGTTTTGCAATAATAGGCCTCGGGGGAGCTCCTGGTCGAGGCCTACCGCCCGGGACACGATGGGCACGCTCCACGGCGAAGAACTTGCTCAGGCCTGAAGGGGCAAGATGATTGAGGACGAGATCTTCGACCATGAGGTCCACCGGACGATTGTCGAGAGTCTCCGGTACACCTATGACGCGGATATTATTGCGTCGTGCCCGACCTTCGAAATCCTCCAGCCGCCAGGACATCGTGTCGTTTGCCGACTTTAGATCGCCAAGAGTTGCCTGGAGGTCTGAAGCATCCGTAACAAGAGTGGATGTCCTCAAGTCCAGCGATTGAACCCTCTCGTTAGTCTTGGAGAGATCCGCCCGAATTAACGTAACATCAATGGCAACCGTGTCAATTTTACGGGCCAGAGCCTCGTACTGCCGGGCGATGGTCTCCCTTATGCCGTTGATGGCGCCCATAACGTCTTGCAGCGACAATTCCGTGGGCACGGACGGGCCACCACCAGAGTCCTCCACGGCGGCACTTGCTGGCCCGGGGGATCCTTTGGCCTGGGTATAACGATCCATGATGTTACTCTGGACTGGTCCCCCACGGTGGGATGTCTTGGTCCTCCGTTTCTCGGGATCCCCCTTGCCCGCCATGTTGAGCGATGCTCATCGGAGGGGTCTGCCAGGACCGATACCAAAGGGGTGCCAGCAGATCAGACCCAGACTGTCCAAGAGCCCGCTCGGAAGAGTGGAGAAAAAGGCACAAATCAGTCCAGTACAAAGGCCGGAGGACGCCCCAGCCGCGCGAAGTAGCTCCTCGATCAGGCCATGCAGAAGTGCAAAAGCGAAACTGAAAGTGGGGGCGCGGTCATTGGCAAGGCTCCGATGCCGTTGTTGTTCAACTACTCCCCGGCCCCACAGTTCACCAAAGCACCGGGCACAGCTTCCAGGTGGGCCTCCAAAATGCAAGACGCTATATTTCAGGTCTCCCAGGTCCGATTTACGTTCTGAAAAGAGTTATGGATTCAGCCAAGGTTCATCTTCCAGAATCCGTCCACAAATCCAGGATAATGTCAGGATAAGTTGCGAGGAGCGGCAAGGGTCCGGGGAGCCCTGTGCCTACGCGTCCATCTTGGTTGCGCGCTAGGCTCCTCCGTGGGCATGCCCTTTTTAAACAAGGATTTGCACGCTAGATTGTTAGGTGCATATACACCTGTTAGGCAAAAGCCAAAAGACCCTTGCCTTCTCAGACCCTACACCACTCGTAGGAAAGGGGCCTAAATGTCTTTCCTGGGTAACATTTCTTTAGCTGACATCTGCAAAGCAGCTACATGGTCTAACCCGGAAAAATTTTGCAACCATTAATGTTTGGATGTCTTGGCCTCCCTGCAAGCTAACTTTGGCCTGGCTGTACTGCGTACGTTTTCCCATCTTTTGCAACATTCTCAGGCTAAGCCACCACTTATGGGAGGACTTCTTTACAGTCTATGCACATGTGGATCTACAGCTAAACATGCCACAAAACTGAAAATGTAACTTAACCTGTAAGCATCGGTTTGTGGCATGTAGTGCTATAGATTCACAAGCGCCCACCCCCCTCCCTGGTTGCCTGGGTTATTGAAAGAGCAAATTAATTATTAATATATCGTTTATGTAGCACGCAGCTGCTTCTCCAGAAGCGTCTTGGTGATCAAGGCTTGTAAGTGGGAAAGATGATTAGAGTTCACTAAACAGAGGAGTTTGTAACGAAACTTCACAGGCCTTTTCAGTATCCAAACCTCCGAGTGCTTTAGGAAGCAAGTTCCAGTTTTTCTGTTTTCAAACAAAGGAGCGCCCCCCCCCTCAGCCTCTTCTTGTGTATATTAGGGATCCAAACTAAGCCCTTGTAAGAGGAACGTAAAGTTCTGCTAGGGACATACGGTTTTGTTATTACAGATGACATTATATTTTTACCTTTACTTTGCACGGTCATCTCTTCTCTACCTCTATGCTCCATCTACATCCTCCCCTGCCGTGTGGAAAAAAACAATCTAACG
Source organism: Triturus cristatus (assembly GCF_964204655.1). Taxonomy (NCBI): domain Eukaryota; kingdom Metazoa; phylum Chordata; class Amphibia; order Caudata; family Salamandridae; genus Triturus; species Triturus cristatus. The sequence goes on from NC_140580.1 coordinate 761,789,919, forward strand.
GGAGAGTCAATGCCCGTGTTCATTGCCAGAGATGGGTGTAGCCACTATACCTCGTGACTGGCAAAGACTTCTTTGAACAAAAACAAGTTGTACATGCCCAATACCAGATGGCAGGAGCATGCACAGAATGTAATTCTACAGCACTACATGCGACAAACAGATGCTTAAAGCTTAAGTAACATTTTCCTTTGAACCTTCTTACACCTTTAAACCTTTTAATACTAGAAAACAGACAAAAAAACCAAAAAGCAAAGAGACTTTTTTTTATATTTTATTTTTTTAAATACGATGCTGAGGTTTCATTCTAAGTCAAAACCAGTGCCATTTTCCTCCGTAACCGGGGCAGACTTTTCCAAAAAGCTAAGTTAACTTCCGCTTGTGTGCATAGAGCTAGAATTAAACTCTTGGAGCATACAGGCTTGGCAGAAGTTAGGTTGTTGCCCTTTTATGATTCACGCCTGGAAACATAGGAGCAGGTGGTGCTACATGTTGAGCATCAATACCCTTTAAACATTCAGTACCTCCTTTGTCATTCAAGATCTCCGATATCCTCTGCGGATCTTCTTGAAGAAAATCGAAAATATCTTCTGGAAACAATTGAGCTAGTGCTTGAGAACATAGAGTGCATGGGATTTGTGCAAGGAGCACCGTTGCCCTCAGAAATAAACTTTGCCTCTACCGGGGTATCCTCCACCCATCTTTGACGGTAAGGAATATATTCATACCTGTACATAGTGTGCTGACTGGCCGAGGCACAGTCTTCTGTCTGTCTGAGCCTTCAAATTGCTTGTGTCGTCCTCTTCGATATCCATATTCATACATGGTACTAAGTTTCCTAGCTTATTTATTTACATAGTCATCAGTACATATGAACATTGATAGCCTTTCCTGTGGGTTTGGTCATTCCCTCTTTGGGGTACATGAGTTCAGTGAAGAAAGACAGTATTTTTCAAGCCACTCTATGAGTTGGGCTTGGTGATTTCAGAGACTCTTGAATCAAAGGTCTTGTTGGATACTTGAGGGCCTGTCCACACAGCCAGTTCAAGAACCCTGCAAGTCCGACTAGCCCAGAACTAAGTTCATTTTTTTCAATTTGCAGATCAAAAATTCAATTCCTAGTTAAGTCTGAGTTTTAAAATTGGTTACCCATACAGTCCTGCCTCATGAAAGAAGTCATTTTGATCCACTTTCTCCTGCAGTTATTCTTATGACAGAATTTCCAGTATCACAGTAGTTTTATCTCCTAAACCTAGAATTTAAGGCCATCTTTCTTGTTTCAAGTTCTTTCTTACAGGGGTAAGTCATTCAAGCCTTTCTGATAATACAGTGGGTTGCTTTACCTTTACAAGCAAGAGGGAACTGTATCTCCTTTGTTTTGAACCCTTTGGTTCAGGTTTGAGTTGGTCCTTCGACAATGACATTATCATAGTAGCGTCCCATCTTCAGAAGAAGATAATTGAAGCATGTTTTCTATTGGGCTTCAGTGTGTTTCACATGAATGCTTATTGTTTTTAGGAGTTCTGAGCTTTATGGCAAGTTGGGGGCATCTGAAAGAAACACGTTCGTTAGATTCCTCACCTTAGAATATCCCCAGGTGTCAGACTGGATCCGGAAGATTTTTGTAGCAATACCCCTTGCGCGTCGCTAGGCGTCGTCTGCGGCTCTGCGTCCGTCGTCGGAGTACTTAGACGCCGCCCTCGCGCACTGACGTCAGTTCTTCTTTTTTCTGCACCAGTAAGCGCCGATCCGGGAGAGCTACCCCTTTAGTCACTTTCTGACTAACTTTTTTGACTCTTTTTGGTCACTTTCTCGACTCTGGTGCCGGTAGGATGCCTGGTTTCGAGGCCTGCGACGACTGTCACCGACTGATGTCGGTGACCGATCATCACCGCCAGTGCCTGTATTGTTTGGGCCTCGACCACGACGCGGAATCGTGCTCTGATTTGTATGGCCCTGACCTCGAAAGCTAGACGGGAGCGGTCCCGTAAGCTTCTCGAGCTTCGTCACTCGGCTCCGCGCCCCTCTCGATCCCGGTCCAGGAGGAGGTCCAAGGATTGGTCGCGGAGCCGCACTCGACATCGTCGCTCGTCTGGCTCGAAGTCTTCGGGTAAGTCGAAGCGCTCCAAGAAGTCCAAGAGGCGACACCGCTCTTCGGACTCCCCTCACCGGTCGCGCGACTCGGCCGAGGGTCAGGGTGGTTCAACCCCCGCGGCTCCGCCGGAGCCGCAGGCGCCGCGCACGTCCCCATACCCGCTGGGACTGACGCGACGCCGGCGGAGGTCAGTGCCTTCCTCTCGGCCATGAGGACCCTGGCCCCGCCGTCGACGCCCGCTGGCGCGCCTTCGGGCCCCGCGTACTCGACTGGGCGACCTTGCGCGCCGGCGGCTCCGGCCCCGGCGCTGTTGGAGGCTCCGGCCCCGACGCTGCAGGTCCCCGAGGGGCCCGTGCCTGGGCCCCGGTCGATGTCGATCCCCGGTTCAGCACCTGTCCGGTCCCGACGCCGGTGCGGCGGCGCCAGACGCCGCATCCGACGCCGCTAGAGACACATTTTGGCTATCGACCGGCTCCGATCATTCCTCCTGTTTACCAGGAATCGGATGACGGGGGCGACTGGGAGGGGTCCGTGGACCCTTTGGCCCTTCAGGGCCAACTTTCACAGGACTGGGCAGATGAACTGGGGTAGGCCAGTGGTTTGGATACGTCACCGGACACTGGATTCATCTCTCCTCCGACTGTGGCTTCGGAGGAGGGTGTAGCTTTTTCTGTGGTGCTGCGCAAGGCGACCGCGGCCCTTGGGCTTGAGCTGCCTGCCGTGGCTGTGAGGACTAACATCCTCACTGAGGTGCTTCAGTCTGCCGCATGCTCCACTGAGCCTCTGCTGCAATTCAATGAGGCCCTCATTGATGTTCTGCAGGGCACCTGGTCCAAGCCCTCCACAGTCCCTCCTGTGGATAGGAACGTTGCCAGGCGCCACCGCCCTGCTCCGGGCGACCCCAGTTTTCTGTCCCAACACCCCACCCCCGAGAGTCTGGTTATCCAGGCCTCTACCTCCCAATCCTCCTTCCCGTCCGCTCCTCCGGACCGGGATTCCAAGAGACTGGAACAGTTCGGTAAGAAGCTGTTCTCCTCGCTCAGTTTGGGCCTGCGGTCTTTGAACACCGCCTGTCTCTTGGACCGTTATTCCCACTCTCTGTGGGATCCGGTGGAGGACGTGTTGCCCCTGTGCCCGGTGGAGGCCCGGGCACGGCTTTCCTCAGCTCTGGCGGGAGAGATGCAGCGCGCCATGCAATCCGATGTGGACTCGACACTACGGACTCGCTGGGTAGGGCGATTTCTACCACGGTGGCGCATCGACATCACGCCTGGCTGCGGTCCACGTCCTTTTCAGGGGATGTCCAGAGCACTCTCATGGACATGGCTTTTGATGGCACTCGCCTTTTTGGTGAGAAAGCGGACAGTGCGCTGGCTCGCTCCAAGGACTCCCGGGCTACGGCCAAGTCCTTGGGCCTCTCGGCCCCGCAGCCACAAACTTCCGCTTTTCGCTCCTTTCGTGGCCAAGGAAGGGGCACCTCCTCACGTCCACCTAGCCACCGGCCGCAGAACCAGCCTGCACGCGGTCGCGGACGTTGTTTCCGCTGAGGCGGTACTGGAGGACAACGCGGTCAGTCCACATCCACCCCGGCAGCATCCGCCTCAAAGCCTTCCTAGTCCGAGCTTTCAGGCCCATTCCTCGCCAGTGGGAGGCCGGGTTCGCCATCACCTGCTACACTGGCGTACCATTACTTCGGACAGGTGGGTGCTGCAAATCGTCCGAAGGGGCTACTCCCTCCCCTTCGAGACGACCCCTCCAGCCATGCCAACGCAGCACCACCGTATCTCGGAGGATCATTTGAATCTTCTGCAAGAGGAAGTTTCGGCCCTCTTGGCCAAAGAGGCCGTCGAGCGCGTTCCGAGCCCAGAAGTAGGTCGTGGTGGTTGTTCCCACTACTTTCTGGTTCCCAAGAAGGGCAAAGGGGGCCTACGCCCTATCTTGGACCTCAGGAACGTCAATGCCTTCCTCCGGAAGGAACGGTTCAAAATGTTGACTTTGGCTCAGGTTCTAGCTGCCCTAGACCCTGGAGACTGGATGGTAGCGTTGGACTTGCAGGACGCATATTTCCACATCCCCTTCCTGCCGGCCCACCGGCGTTACCTGCGGTTCACGGTGGGTCAAGAGCACTTTCAGTTCACCGTGCTCCCCTTCGGCCTTACCAGTGCCCCATGGGTGTTCACGAACGTGATGGCGGTGGTCGCAGCTCATCTGCGCAGATTAGGGGGTTCCAGTCTTCCCCTATCTCGACGACTGGTTGTTGAAGGCGGGTTCGCCCCAGGCAGCCGTCTCCCACCTCCAGACTACGGCGGATCTCCTGCATTTGCTGGGGTTTTCCATCAACGTGCCGAAGTCACACCTGAGCCCCTCTCAGAAGCTCCTCTTCATCGGAGCGGTTCTCGATTCGGCGCAGTTCCGGGTTCATCCGCCGGAACAGCGGGTCCGGGATATACAGGCCCTGATTCCCATCTTTTGGCCTCTATCCTAGGTTTCGGTCAGGCTAGTGTTGCGGCTTCTGGGGCGGATGGCCTCCTGCATCCTACTAGTGCATCACGCCAGGCGGCGCATGCGAGCTCTGCAGTGGGACCTGAAGTTTCAGTGGGCCCAGCATCACGGCAACCTGTCCGACCATGTCTTGATCTCGGAGGGCACTGCACAGCAGTTGCAGTGGTGGCTCACGGACCGCGATTGGGTCACGGGCAAGAGCCTCTCCCTACCCCTACCGGAGCATGTCGTAGTGACGGATGCGTCCCTCCTGGGATGGGGTGGCCATATGGGAGAGGCAGAGATCAGAGGCCTCTGGTCTCCGGCGGAGTCTCGCCTCCACATCAACTTGTTGGAGCGGAGAGCGATCCGACTTGCACTGAAAGCCTTCCTTCCCTCTGTCCGGGGAAGTGTCGTGCAGGTGTTCACGGACAACACCACCGCCATGTGGTATTGCAACAAACAGGGCGTGGTGGGGTCGTGGACCCTTTGTCGGCTCTGCGCCTCTGGACATGGCTGGAACACCAGGGCATCACCCTGGAGGTTTAACATCTGGCGGGCTCTCTGAACGCCAGAGCAGACTAACTCAGCCGCCGGTGCTTGATGGATTACGAATGGCGTCTGAACTCCGAGGTGGCGCAAGGTCTCTTTCAGCAGTGGGGAGAGCCTTGGTTAGATCTATTCGCCACCGACGAGAACGCGCAATATCAGCAGTTATGCGCGTTGGAATTTCCAAGGCGGCACTCGCTCGGCGACGCTTTTCGTCGCGAGTGGAGTTGCGGTCTGTTGTACGCCTTTCCGCCTATACCACTTCTGCCCAGAGTGCTGAAGAAGATCAGGCGCGACCAGGCCCGAGTCATCTTGGTGGCTCCGGATTGGGCACGAAGGTACTGGTATCCCTAGCTACTCAGTATGTTGGCCGATCCTCCGATACGTCTGCCCCTTCGGGAGGATCTTTTGTCGCAGCAGCAGGGGACGGTCCTCCACCCGAACCTGTCCAGCCTCCACCTCCATACGTGGAGATTGAGCGGCGACAGTTGATGCCATTTGACTTGCCTCCTGAAGTCTGTGATATCATTCTGGCAGCCAGGCGTCCCTCCATAAAGATGGTATACGCCTGCCGGTGGAACAAATTTGTGGCATGGTGCACAGCAAAGGCTGTGGATCCCCTTTCCGCCCCTCTTTCTGAGGTTCTCCTCTTTCTCCTTTCTTTGGCCCAGCAGGGCTCTGCCTTGGGCACCTTGAAAGGTTATCTTGCTGCCATCTCTGCCTTCTTACGGCTTCCTGATCAGCCCTCTCTTTTCAAGTCCCCTGTAGTTTCACGCTTTCTTAAAGGCATTACTCACACGTTCCCTCCTGTCCCTTTCGTAATGCCTCAGTGGGACTTGAATCTTGTCTTAACATTTCTGATGTGCGCTCCTTTTGAGCCTCTTCACAATTGTCCTCTTCGTCTTCTAACTCTTAAGACTGCTTTCCTGGTAGCCATCACCTCTGCTAGACGGGTGAGTGAGCTCCAGGCTCTATCGTCCAAGCCTCCTTTTCTATCTGTTCATCCGGACAAGGTTGTCCTTCGGCCTCGTCCTTCCTTTCTACCGAAAGTGGTGACCCCCTTTCATCTTGGGCAATCTGTCACCTTGCCCACCTTCTTTCCACCTCCGCATCCTTCCAAAGAGGAAGAGCGGCTCCACCGTCTGGACCCAAAACGTGCGCGCTCCTTTTATTTGGACCGCACAAAACCGGGTGGACGACCAGCTTTTCGTTGGCTACGTGGGTGCTAAGAAGGGAAAAGCTGTGCACAAACGGACCATCTCCCGGTGGGTCGTTTTGTGTATAAAAACCTGTTATTCCTTGGCAAAAAAGGACCCTCCTGTTGGGCTGCGAGCCCATTCTACTCGGGCCACAGCGGCTACTACTGCTTTGGGACGGGGAGTCCCCTTGCAGGACATCTGTCAGGCGGCGACGTGGGCTTCGCTGCACACGTTTGCCAGGCATTATTGCCTAGACAGCCAAGTCCGGAGGGATGGTTTCTTTGGCCGTTCTGTCCTCCAGGACTTTCTGGTGTGATCTTGGTTTGCAGACCCACCACCGGGGTTGGTATTGCTTGGGTATCTATTCTAAGGTGAGGAATCTAACTAACGTGTTTCTTTCAGATGAACAAGTTACTTGTTATGTTATGTTATGTTATAAAGACTTATATCGCGCACGGCTGCCCCAGCCAAGGGGCGTCCCGGCGCTGCGAAAAAACCTGAAGCAGAGAGAAAGGAACGCAAAGAGAGAGAAGCAGTTATTGAAAAAGGTGAGTTTTGATAGCCTTTCTAAAGGTCAAAAGGTCCTGCATGCCACGGATGGTTTCCGGAAGACTATTCCATAACTTGGCAGCTAGGAAGCTAAAGGATCGGCCGCCTACTCTGGTCAATCTGATGCGAGGAATGGTCGCAAGATGTTGTCCCTCTGATCGAAGCGACCTCCTAGGAGTGTACTCCGACAGGAGGGGGCACAGCATTGGGGGAGAGGCGGTTTTAAGGATTTTAAAGGCTAAACATAGTGCCTTAAATTGGATCCTTTTGCCCACCGGGAGCCAGTGTAATTTTTTCAAGGCTCCAGTCGTCGAGGATTGGCGAGGAAGACCTACCAGCACCCTGGCAGCCGCGTTCTGGACTCTTTGTAGTCTGGAGATTTCGGCAAGGTTCGCCCCTAATAAAAGAGAACTGGCATAATCCAGTCTCGAAAGGATGGTTGCCTGAACAATTATCTGGCGGGTGTGGCAGTCGAAGAACCTCAAAATAGGTCTGAGGTTACGTAGAATGCCGAAGCAGGTGGCCGCCACCTTTTTAGTATGGTGCGTAAACCTTAGTGCCGAGTCCACCCAGACTCCCAGATTTTTAACGCATTCCTTAGGCTTAGGAGGTTCGCCCAAGACATCAGGCCACCAACTATCACCCCAGGACGCGGTATTCTTCCCCAGGAGCAGTATCTCTGTTTTCCCCGCGTTGAGTTGGAGAAAATTCGCCGTCATCCAGTTGGTGATGTCAGTGAGTGTCTGTTTAAAGCGATAAGCCTCCAGACCACTGTTATCATTGAGAGCCACCACCAGCTGGGTATCGTCAGCGTAGGATACCAATGCCAGTCCGCTCCTTCTAGCCACCTCTGCAAGGGGGCGGACATAGACATTGAACAGGGTAGGGCTCAGGGAAGAACCCTGCGGCACTCCCTGTCCGATGTTATGCTCCTTCGAGATGTAAGGGGGGGGTGGAGACTCTGAAAGACCTGTTGGAGAGAAAGTCTCTGAACCATCCTAAAGCTATCCCTGTAATACCAATTTCCTCCAATCTCGTCAGAAGGACCTCGTGCGACACCGTGTCGAAGGCAGCACTGAGGTCCAGCAGGACCAGTGCTGCCGTTCCACCGCTGTCGAGAATGGTACGGAGGTCCTCTGTAACACTGAGCAGGGCTGTCTCAGTGCTGTGGCCAGCTCTAAATCCGTGTTGGGAGTCATCCAGAATGTTGTTGGATAGGAGGAAATTGGTCAGAATGTTATTGACGTGAGCCTCGATGATTTTGGCTGGCCAGGGAAGCAGGGAGATGGGCCTGAAATTTTCAGGAAGCATGGGATCTAAAGTGGGTTTTTTTAAGATGGGGGAAACCCATGCCTGCTTCCATTTGGAAGGAATGCTGGCAGTAGAAAGAGACAGGTTAATAGTGCCTCTAATGTGTTCAGTAATGAGTTCATGGGCTTCGCAGAAAGTCTCCGGTTTTAAGGGATCCGCCGGGGAACCAGATTTAATTTTCCTACAAATTTTTTGAAAGCTCTCTTGCTCAAGAATAGGAAAAGAGGAAAGAGAAGGTCTGGTAGGATCCAGAGTCACCGAAAGTTGCGGACATTTAGGGAAAGTGTCATAAATTTTCCTAATCTTATTGGTGAAGAAATTAGCCATATTATTGCAGAGGTCAGGGGAGACAGTGGTAGTGATTGCAATTTTTTTCGCCGTAAGATCTTTCAGAATTTTAAAAACAGATTTAGAGGTGTTAGAGCTACTGTTGATTTCATCGGCGTAATATGCCGCTCTTGTTCTGCACACCTTTCGGTGGTAGGTTTTCTGGAGAAGGGCATAATTCTGTTTGAGGTTGGCATCGTAGTTTTTCCTCCAGCCCCTCTCCGCCTTTTTGCATTCCTTTTTCAGAATGGTTAGTTCAGAATTGTACCAGGGACTAGCCGTATGGGTACGGGCCTTGATCCACCTGGCAGGGATCAGGGTGTCTAGTGCCTGGGTGATCCAGAGGTATAACTGGTCATACCTTACGTCAAGGTCCTCACTTAAGGGAGGGGGATTTAGCACCAGAAGTTTATGCAGATCTTCTAAGCGGAGTTTTCTCCAAGGACGTTTTTGGACTGACGGAGTAGGCACCAGAACAGGGCTAGAATTGCAGGGAATAGACAGTGTAACCAGATGGTGGTCCGTCCAAGTCATAGGAATAGGCGGGTATGCGGATCCACTCGTAATATTAGTAAAAATGGGATCAAGGAGGTGACCCGCTCTATGAGTGGGACCACTTACGAGTTGAGTGAGCTGAAAAGCAGCGAGATCTGCAAGAAAGGTGACAACTTTAGGCTCGGTGACTCTGTCTAGATGTATGTTGAGGTCGCCTATGATCGTAAAATTTGCCGTTTTGGTGATGTTGGTGTCCAGATATTGTAGAAGAGCATTAATGAAGGGTGCGTCGGCGCCAGGGGGTCTATAAATCACAAGGCCAGTAGCGCAGAACTGTGAGTTGGCTTTAATAGAAAAGCGTGCGCTTTCGCTGCCCTTAATGTCCACTTTAGTTAGTTGGCAGGCAAGGTGGGATTTGACTATAAGTGCTAGCCCGCCCCCTCTTGAGCTCCTGTTCACCGTGTGAGTGGTATAGCCCATAGGAGTAGCTAAATTGCAAACCGAGTCCATATCATCTTGGAGCCACGTCTCGGTCATAAACAGGGCATCAAGGGAGTGATCTATTAAAAGATCATGGATTTCTAGATAGTGTTTTTGCATAGATCTAACATTTAGGTGTCCTAGCCTGAGCGCCTTGGGCGATTTAGGTTTCGATTTAGTGTTGGAGCAAAGTTTGGAGGGGTGTAGCAAGGGGTTTAGAATATGGGCAGGATTCCTCCTTGTACACGAACAAGTGGGGTGCTGAAGACTCAGCAACTCGATCTTAGAGTAGCACATCTTACCGTGAAGGATGTAAGAGGGGGAGCAATAAATCTAGCGCCTGGCGCTGCCTTAGCGCGGACGGGCGCAGACGGGCAGCTCTTTGGCGGGTCTTCGGCGGGGCTGCGCGCTCGTGGTTCTACGAGGGCTAAATAGCCCCGAGGAAGTCGAGCACTAGAGCGCTAACCGCTCTTCGTGTCGGCCGACCGGAAGTGCCTGGAGGTCCCCACAAAGATTAGCAGGGAGGCGGCTCTGTCAAATCAGGCAAGTCAGTGATGGCGTGTGGTGCGGGGGGATTTTGATTTAGATTTTGATTTTAAAAAATACACAATAAAAAAATCACACAGTTTCCCAGCATAAAACCCCCATGCACATAAAAACAGAAGCGCTAACAGACTCTTACTGCCAAGGTTTAAATCGCAAAGCGGGTCGGGGACACTGCCACCGTCTCCTTCGGTAACGATGTATCTGTAAGAAACATTAGTTAGTTAGATGCCTCACCGACCATCCCATCCTCCCCGTTCTGCGAACTGACATCTAGGGTTAAGGCTATCCTTTTCAGGGCCCTAGATTTTTTGGCACCAGTGTCGGTCTCTTGCATGGCTCTGCGTTCCTGGTGCGGAAAGCTATGTACAAGAACTGACAGCGCGCGAGGGCGGCGTCTAAGTACTCCGACGTCATTCCGGCGCACGACGCCAACGACTGACGCGGAGCCGCAGACGACGCCTAGCGACGCGCAAGGGGTATTGCTACAAAAATCTTCCGGATCCAGTCTGACGCCTGGGGATATTCTAAGGTGAGGAATCTAACTAATGTTTCTTACAGATACATCGTTACCGAAGGTAAGTAACTTGTTCTTCTTGAATGATTCTTTGTGCCGTGGAGAACAATGCTCTCTGCTTGTAGTTTACATCCTAAATGTGAATGTTTGGATCTGCTTCTCGACCTAAAATGTACCGGTAACTCCCCCATGACACATCTATATTTAAAGCGCTGACATGTGAGCCTTCCCTCCCTTCCCCTGTATGATATAAACCTCCGCACAGACAAAAGATCAAGAAACTAATGGATTTAGGACAGTAGTCATAATACTATACATTGGACAATATTACACCAAAGGGATACTTTGAGAAAGATGTTTAAATATGTAATCTCCAGATGTGACCTTTATCCCCTTCTTCTATAGATCTACTGTTTGTAGCCTAAATCTTGTGATTTGATGCTCTTTGCCAGCCTGATTTGATGCTCTGTGCCAGCCACTGTTGTAGGGATTCTGCGTATGCACAGAACTATGCGCAGGAAACCAGAACCTTAGAGAATTGTAGTGTACCAGAAACTCCCCTCAGAACTAAGAACCCCTTATCCGACTAGCTTAGTGTCACATTCGTTATCCGAGATTTAGCTCGGCGGTCCCAATGTATAGACAACCCAGAACATGCGACTTAGTTATTCTCAGGAATGGTGGGAACCCGAAATACCCGTTTGCACATATATATTAGTCCACAACAGAATAACTAAGACGCAGTAAAGTTTAAAGAATTTATTCATAAACCTCGAGTCCTGTTATACAGTACTTTGGCTAACATAAGTAGACAAATGGTTAAGATCATTACCATTAGCATTGTTACAATACCATAGAAAATGAAAGGAGCGATCATATTACTAATGACCGTGGAAAACAACCACCCTCCTTTCTCTAGCAACTAATAAAATGTTATTAGACTATTAGAAGGTCTCATAGGCTTGCATAGGGGACCCCATACCGTATAGATCAGCTTTGGTGTATCACATCACAGGATCAGCTCCGTGTTCTCTGCAACAGCTCTTCTATCGAATGCCCTAACAATATGCTGCGCTGTGATATTAAAGCCCACGACATTCTGGTATTTGCGGCTGCGTGCATGTTGTGACTAAACAGTGGTACGATCACCCTCAACATAATCAGCCGGCACCGTCTAGTGTCCTAGAACAGTTCTTTACTCGATGTACAGACCAAGGGCACTAGCAACTGTTAAGGATGTATAAATAACATTCACTTGAGACAAGTCTGCATTTCTCAAATGAATAACATGTAACAACAGTGTCGGGTGCAAAGGCAGCAAAAGCAACAAGATGTTTTTCCAACAGCTAACGCGATTGAGCTAACTTAGCACTGTAAATAGGGAGTGGCCTAAAACCACGTGACATCCCCCTTTGATCGAACCACTGTACAACCAGGGGTGAAAATTCCAACAGAACGCAGAGTTCAAGATCAACGATGCAGACTAAAGAACTTGAAATGTGAGTTCCGAAAATGAGAGGAAGAAAAAATTTCGAAGGAGAGAGAGAGAGGAGGAAAAAAAAAACCGTAAAAACACAATCCATCGTCCATAGAGGCCAACGATCGTTCGAGAGAAGATAGAAAAAAATTCACTCCATTGAACTCGCCATCCGGCAGTCAATTTAGGAAAGTATAAGCAGCATATGCAGCTGCAGCTTCCAGTAAAAAATCATTGGAGTCATCTGCAAAATTGGCTGTCATCCAATTCAGCAAAGAAAAAGAACACACGTGTTCCACAGGGAAATGAGCATCAAGCACTCCACGTGGACAAGAAGCAGGCATCTCGATGTAACTTCGTGCCAGGAAGTCAACTGCTGCTTTCTCGATATCCCATAATCCAAGGACTCCTTGCGCCGCACCCAAGGCCATAAACCCAACTCCAGAACAGTCAAACTCATGAACCACTAAGGGATACATCAGTCGATCAAAATCCAGGTCAGGTGACACCAAGTTTGACAGACACATATCCAGAGCCCATTGGAACGGACATTCGAGACAGTGAAAAACAGGCTGTACACAAGTGAAAAACGGGAACCGGAAGGATAATCCATAAGCGACACTCAAGGTAGCCAGTGGTAAAGTCCCATAAGATTCCCACATCTGGCTACGCAGATGGAACAGGCTGAATCCGTGGTCGAGTAGCGCAAGTCGTGCAGCCATAGCGTAGTGCGCAGACCAACAGGAGTATGCCAGCAATTAATGCGAGTATCAGAGGAAACCCTCCGAAAACACCAGAAAAAATAGAATGAAAAATAGCTGGTATTATACCAAAGATAGACTGGAAAGACGTCACAAGGCCAGAGCCTACAAATTTAAAAAAATGGACCAGACCAGTCGTAGAAGAAGCATTGAAGATAGTGTGTATTAGTGTGCCAAAATGTAGGGGGAGGTCAGTATTCAAAAGCGCTTGTACTTCCGTGCGAGTGTTCGCCACCTGAAGGAGAAATGTTTCACGTGACGAAGTCAACGCAACCTCCTTTTGAGACAAAAGAGCCCTTATTCTGCTCATCCTATTGAACTCTGCTTTCAAGGTTGGAATCGTCGGCCAAATGGATATATCCAGTCGGCCTTGCGGGGGTGGGAAAAGCACGTTATTACAGCAAATTACTCTCCGTGAAACTGAAACAATATAGGGAATTCCAGCTAACATCCCACAGCAAGCCTCACTATTTAAAAGCAAATAACTACCATTAGCAAGCAGCGTAAATGACGGCGTTATAACTGGCACAGGAATGCCCTTCAATACGCAAGCTAAATTAGGGGCATTCATATTACATGATCCATGTAATTGGATATGTCTACATACTACAGAATGATCAGGAGCAGACGTACACCCCTCACCTTTCAAATAAACTTCTTTGCCGTCTCTCTCACATCGATATGTAAATGGGAGAGACAAGACCTCATGCAAGAATGCAGAACCAAGTTTTTCGTATCTGCCTAAGGCATAATGTTTCATGCACGAACTAAACCTATACATAGAAATTGGTAGAGTGACCATCCCATGGATAAGCCACACAGCATAATCCGACTCAGCAACAGAAAAAGGCAAAGGTTCTAACTTTTCTATATGCAGTAGGGAGTACGTGGCGTCTTTCATGGACATGAATTGCTGCTTTGCTGTCAGATTAAATGGGCGGAATAAAGAAGAAATATTCATGTAATCCCACGGCACTTTCCCCGCCTTTAACGTCTGCAAAGTCCAAGCAAATTGCATTATCGAACGCAATTGATTTTGACCATGATACAACACACACATCGACCTGGACAATATCTACAACAGATGAAACAATGTTATCCAATGTATATATTCTTGAAGATAAGGTATTAATACTATTATCTATTACTGCCAATACTTTTTCCATATTGGCTTGGTCAATAGCACGGAGTCTGGAAGCAGCCTCAATCTGCGACAACTTCCATACCTCGTTGTAAACAGCATACACCCATCTTTTGGATCTCCCCAATGCAGGACCTTTAACAAAATCATTGAAATCAATTTTGTCATGCACACGTAACAAGTGAATTTTAACAGAATCTAATGTGGAATGTTGCAACCATGCCTGGCACAATTTACCTACTGAGTAGGTAGTGACAGTGTGTGCGGACAGAAAACGTGGGTCTACTCTATCCTGTATGTACCCGGGAATTAACCCCAAAAATCTACGTTGACAGGCATCCGAACTTTTCTGCCATACCAACCAACCTTTAGGGTCTAATGCACTAATATTGAAGGTGGAATTGGATATAAAAGACTGCAACATAGTAAGGGACAGATCTGTGTGATTCTCCCAACCAGGATAAGCTCTCAGATCCGGGATCGAGGGGGAATTTAATTTTTTAGATAGAGCTAATCCAAAACAGGTTGTCTGAAAGATTGTAGAATTTAAAAATAACATGTGGTTTGGGATGAGGCAGGCACGATGTAAAGCTTCTGTACCTTGTACTTGCCAAGATTTAGTTCCCCAAACCGATTTGAGATCAATAGTATGTTTCCAAACGTCATACCCTCCAATTGCCAAATCGTCCATGAAGGACTTAGAAAACAACAATTTAGTGTGGGTCAAACGCACCTTTGAAATAGGTTCGTCTCTAAGCTTAAAATAAAAAGATGCATTATTGGATACACTGAAATCCGAAAAATATGAAAAATTTTCGATCAATGTTTTCGAACTACCAATCTTCGGGGCTGGGCAATGTTCCCACTGCGTAAAGTTGACTAAACTACGAAATGTGTTCGCCCTATGAAGAAAATGTGTGCCATAATGTTGATAACAAAACTGTTCTGCATAGTTTTCATTATTCAAATACAAATCCTCAGCATCAAATGCGGCATAGTATTTCAAATCAGAAAACAGTGTCTCTATAGTTTTAACATCCCAATCATCAGATCGAATGTCTTGCTTCACCACATCACCCATAGAAACACGATATACAGATGGCACATTAATCACTTCCGTGGGCCCATGAATTTGAAATTTAACTGCATCCCATGCTATTCCATCACGGACTGGCCAGGCGGTGATATTTACAAAAGTCAGGTCCCTCTTCATGATGTGCGACGATGAATGTGGGGCTAAAGTTCCATTAATTAATCTAATTGTAGAACGTTCATCCAGGTAGTGTCCATTTATCAGCCTAAAAAACACTACCACAAAACCAATGGACCTGAACAAAAAAATGCAAATGAGCACCAGCCAAATGTAAATCCAGGGGGGGACCAAAAATTGTCTCTTGAACCAGGCAAAAAAAATTGAAAATTTGGAAGGGGCAGTGGAAGTCAATGATTCAGTTCCAAAGGAAGAATTAGACTGGACAATGTCAGTTGAATGCAAAAGGGACAAAGGGACATCAGCAGGATAAGAATACTCAGCATCATCAGGCAAAGCACCATCCGCAGGTGAAACCGCAGAATCAGAAAGTACTTGCATTTCAATGGCAACCTCGGGCACGATGTCAGATGGTGGAACCACAACAGAACTGCGCATCATCGAAGGGCAAGAAACTGAAGGTGTCAGACTATGCAGTATCGGCCACCCTGTGTAGCTTGACATCGTCAACTGAAATGTACCTGTTGTCTCTGTGACCAGGAAGTGGAGGCAAAACAATTGTTCGGGTACCCTCAACTCCAAGCACCGGCACTGGTGCACGATAAGGGGGGCCAAACTCCTTCTTCTTCTCCACCTTCTCACGGACCAGATCACCAACTCTGGGTAGCCAGCTGACTACCGGAATCTGAAGTCCAGCTTCGGTCGCAGAGGATATGTGCTCTTTTGCTAGAGTGTCTCTTGTTTCTTGAAGATTCTGTAAGACAGTACAGTGGTCATCTAAGTCAAAAGGCGCGGCTGCCGCTGCCATGTCGAGACCCTCAAGGTCAGGGACAAACATTCGAACTCCGAAGAGCATCATGTACGGGGTCCTCCCACCCAGAGACCTTCTAGGGAGATTATTAAGTGCACGTTGGACGTCATACAAATGGGCTAGCCAGTTTTTGCCAGTACCTAACACCCTGGCTGTCAATGATTGCTTTAGGTCACGGTTCATTTGTTCCACAACACTATTGCCCTCAGGCCGGTATGGAGACGAAAATTTGACTTGGACCCCCAAACTTCTCATAGCTTCTTTGTAAGCCTTAGAGGCGAACGCAGGGCCCTGATCAGAGTGAAGGGTGCCACATGCAAAACTCCCTATAAAGACACGCAATGCTTTGATGACAGTCCTGGCATCAGCACTCCTGTGTGGCCACACCCAAAGAAAACGTGTGCACGAATCTACTGCAACCAAGATATACTTGTACGCAGTGTCCGAGGAAAAAGGACCGCAGTGATCTAAATACACACGCTAGTGGTTGATTAGATATATGCAGCTGCGTTTGTGGCGGACGCGCCACCGTAGATGGCTTTATTTGTTGGCAAATCCCACAATTGAGGACATAAGTCCGTGTATGTTTGTACAAACCGTACCACCAATAACGCTGTTGCAACAGTGACATAGTTGCGGACACTCCGGCGTGCGCAGACGCAACACCCTCGTGCGCAGCTTGTATCAATGCAGGCCTGCAGTCCGAATTGGGAATAACCCTATCCCCAACATCATTAATCCTCACTAACGGGACGTTATCAGGACTTAAGTGATAATGGTATCGAGAAGGGAAACCTCTAGGGAAGTTCGTCCCAGTCTCTGATGCAGCAATAGCTGCCAAGATGTCATCATCGATCTTACTTTTGGATCTTGTAACTGCTGCTACTAAGTATGTTGCCACTGCTGTTTTAGCTGCCTCGTCAGCCAAACTGTTACCGACAGCATGGACGCCAACTCGTTGGTGACCAAGAGTGTGAATAACATTCACAAGGGGTCGACTGCATTTTTTAGTTCAGCCACCCTAGCCCAAAGCGTTTTATGCTTCACTGTGCTACCTTTTGAATCACGAAATCCATTCGCGATCCGAAACATCAGATTGTCGTTGTAAGATTGTACACAATAGTAAGAATCACTCACTATAAGAGTTGTGACTCTGTAATCAGCAAACTCCAGTGCAAGCACCAGAGCTCTAAGCTCCGCCAATTGTGCGGTACAATCACCCAAAGTCTGCGTATGCACCGCATCCTGTATGAATTCTCCATTCACGAAAGTACCAACAACAATTGCGCAAGCCGCTGAATAAGCGTGCCTTGATCCAGTTGCGGGCTGCGCGGACCCATCAGTGTATATGACACAATGGAACTCCTCCAACGGGCGCAATGTAAGTGGAGCTGGATGAACTAATTCATACTCCAAACTCTCCTGAGTCTGAAGTCCTGCGTCAAAGATGTATTCGACATCAGGCGAGGTTAAGGAGGTCGCCCATTGTATCCACCTTGGATGCAAAGCTTTAGAATTCGGCACACTTGCTTTAGTGACTGCCTCTAAGGCAGGAAATGGTGTTACCACCATCATGCGCTTCCCCTGTGATAGCGCTCGTTCTTTCAGGATTGCCATCTGAACTGCTGTCAAAACTTTTTCGACAGTGGAGAAACGCATTTCAGCCGAAGTATATAAATGAGATTTGTAAGCAATGGGGACAGTGTCTCCTTCATTGTATGTTAAATACGTGAACCCCTCCACACCCGGTACAATTCTTATGACCAGGTTCGTGTGGTTATCACGAGTTTGTAAATATTTCGCAGTAAGAAGGTCCGACTGCAAAGAGTGTAATGCAGCCGAATGTTCTGGCAGCCAGCAAGATTTGGTAAAATTAGGTTGCACCAAGGCATATAGTGTCTTGATACGCTGGGCATAATCAGGAATGTAGGTACGACCGAAATTCAGAAAGCCCAGCAATGATTGTAGTTGTTTCAGTGTCGTAGGGATACGAAGGCGTGCGCATTTCTCAAGGAACTGCGGAGCCAAGCCTCGGCCCTCATTGTTGAGTTCGTACCCCAAGAATAAAACTGTGTACTCGGCAATGTGGGACTTCTTAAAGTTAAATTTGTAACCAAAGTCCGCAAACATAGTAATTATGTTGTCGACGCGAGCAAGGTGTGGAAGCAACTCGTCGTCTGTTAAGTAGATGTCATCAACGTACGAGTACGCCTCCGGGTCTACCATCTCTAAGAGAGAGACCACACGGGCAGCAAATACCCCAGGACTATTCTTATAGCCCATTGGTAGCCTTTTGAACACTTTTTGTTTACCACCCGAAGTAAAAGCGGTCCACTCATAACTATGAGGGGATATGTTATGGCAATAAAAACCATTGGACAAGTCGAGTGTGGTTTTGAACCTTTTTCTCACAAGACTATCGACGAGAGCTGAACTATGGGTATTTTGCACCGCACAATTCCGGCAGTGCGAGTTTAAGTGCCGGTAATCCAAAACTAGGCGGTATGATCCGTCAGGCTTCGTTACAGTGAATAAAGGATTATTCATGGATGACACACACGTTCCAATTACTCCCTGATATTCCAATTGTTCAAGGATAGCCGCGACGTGAGACCTAGCCTCACGACGCATAGGGTATTGGGGCTGAGGCTGGGGGTCGGACCGCAATGGAAATTCGTGGAGGGTAGAACTTTTATCCCACCCCACCTGATTACGATACAACGCAGGTGCAAGCACCCGCGCCCACTCCTCGGCCAACTTCTTAGACTCCTCCTTGGGCACTACGTGTCCAAAAGAAGGAAGAATGACTTCTTCCCCCCTTGGAGCGTTTAGAACGAAAGCCGGGGGCCAATCTTTCTCCGCCAATAGTATATCATAGGTGGTCGTTAGATTATCCCAAAATACCACGTTAATTTTTCGTTGTATGTCACCCTCAATATTGAGGACTATGTCAAATAACCTCTCAGGGGGGGCTACGCGAGTATCAGCAGTTTCTACTGTTACATAGATTTTAGTTGCTGTCGCCTCCAGAAATGGACGCAGTGCTCCCCGCACTACTGTAACCTCCGCCGCGCTGTCTAGCAGCGTCAGCGCCCATTTCATGTTCAGAAGCTGTGTCTGCACCATCTGAGGCATACTTCGCTGAGATTGCAGCAACCTTCTTTTTCTGAAACTGAGGACGTGGACGTGCAGAATCCTCCTGCTTGCCTTTTCCGTCCGCCTGTCGGGGCTGGTCTCGACCTTGAGCACCCCGGCCTCTCCCACGGTCTCCTCCACCAAAGTGTGAAGCCGCCGTTTCCTGTGAAGAACGAGGAGAGCGCTGGTCAGGAACCTGAAACCTATCAGGTGACTTAATACGAGAACGATCACGCAAATCATAAGCGCGTTCAACAAATGCCTGAACCGGGGACGCTGGACGAGTCTCCTGTTTCTGTTGCTGTTTATCTTGTTTTTTAGCTCGCCAATTTTGTTTTGGAAAGTTGGGTTTATCGTCTTTTGTAGACTAACTCACTTTAGTGTGCTGTACTACATCAGGAATTTTGATGACGGGTTTCACGCCTAGGGCACTACGTCCAACCATCCTATAGGCTATCGCAATAACTTTTGCAAACTCCCTCGGCTTATCGTCATCCGCAATAAGTGCCATCATGTTTCCCACTTGAAACTGCATGGCATCTCCTTTGAGATTTCCCATTATCATGGAACATACTATATCGAAGCTGTTGATAAGCCGCATTACTTTCTTGATAACGGAAGGTAGTACCGACATAGACGTAGTGCCGAAGCACTTCGAATAGGTCGCGGCAAAGACTTTGCCCCAATTGTCACAATCGACAATGTCCGGGACTAGTTCTTTCGGCAAAGTAATAGTGAGTATCCTGTGTTTATCCACAGGACTAGTGTTAGGAAACACGGCTTCCAGTTGATCGAATTTCTCCGCAAGCCAATAAGGATACTCCTCCTTACTCTGGGGGCGCTTGCCAACAACCGCGTTTACCATTACAGGACTGATCACAACCGCATGATGGTGATCAGCCCCGTGTCCCGCAACTGCAGGTGCCCCCACCTGTACAGTGCGCGACACATACTGCACTAACGCCCTATGGACCGTAATCAGGGTCGTGTGTAGTATACGTAAGCTATCCACTCCTACCGTCAGGTAGCGTGGATGAGGCGTATGTCCGGCCAGCACCGGCCAAGTAGCTCCTTCAATTGACAAAGGACCCAGTCTCGCCGGGGTGACCGTGTGGGGGAGGGCGCCATTAAACCAAATAGTGTGCTGCCAGGTTGAAATAGGAATTTCTAAAGCCATATATGGGGTATAATGAAGAGGCACCTGCGTAGCAGTGTATTTGTGGAACGTTTTATCTGTATCTTCCACAGCCTCAAAGGTAACCCAAGAGTAAAACAACTCATAAGGGTAAGTGGCACTTGCACTTACGACAAACACCACTGCCATCCCGTCATCAGGCACCCCATACGTCCTCAAATGAGCACGCAGAGACACCCTACTATGCGCGGGAATATCTACCGCCATTAGGATTAAAAAGAAGATACGAGATCTTCAGTAGCACTTGGGCTTAGATTAGTGTAACCTTTGTTATTATCAAGCTTGAAAGAACCTATAGCCTAAAACCTAGGTAGGTTAAACCGTCACTCCCGTTATCCGGAAACCAGAGTGAGGGCGTTGTGGATTAAATAAAAAGCACTACTAAGGCATCTCAGATATTAAGACCAAACGTTAGGTGCGCCATGTTGTAGGGATTCTGCGTATGCACAGAACTATGCGCAGGAAACCAGAACCTTAGAGAATTGTGGTGTACCAGAAACTCCCCTCAGAACTAAGAACCCCTTATCCGACTAGCTTAGTGTCACATTCGTTATCCGAGATTTAGCTCGGCGGTCCCAATGTATAGACAACCCAGAACATGCGACTTAGTTATTCTCAGGAATGGTGGGAACCCGAAATACCCGTTTGCACATATATATTAGTCCACAACAGAATAACTAAGACGCAGTAAAGTTTAAAGAATTTATTCATAAACCTCGAGTCCTGTTATACAGTACTTTGGCTAACATAAGTAGACAAATGGTTAAGATAATTACCATTAGCATTGTTACAATACCATAGAAAATGAAAGGAGCGATCATATTACTAATGACAGTGGAAAACAACCACCCTCCTTTCTCTAGCAACTAATAAAATGTTATTAGACTATTAGAAGGTCTCATAGGCTTGCATAGGGGACCCCATACCGTATAGATCAGCTTTGGTGTATCACATCACAGGATCAGCTCAGTGTTCTCTGCAACAGCTCTTCTATCGAATGCCCTAACAATATGCTGCGCTGTGATATTAAAGCCCACGACATTCTGGTATTTGCGGCTGCGTGCATGTTGTGACTAAACAGTGGTACGATCACCCTGAACATAATCAGCCGGCACCGTCTAGTGTCCTAGAACAGTTCTTTACTCGATGTACAGACCAAGGGCACTAGCAACTGTTAAGGATGTATAAATAACATTCACTTGAGACAAGTCTGCATTTCTCAAATGAATAACATGTAACAACAGTGTCGGGTGCAAAGGCAGCAAAAGCAACAAGATGTTTTTCCAACAGCTAACGCGATTGAGCTAACTTAGCACTGTAAATAGGGAGTGGCCTAAAACCACGTGACACCACTGTCTCTCCCTCCGTTGTCTGTATGACTTGCGTTCCTCCCGCCTGATTTGTACTTCAATAATTTGTTACTGTAGGCTTTGTAGTGAGCCTAGTCTGCCTTATATTTGTTTTTGCTGGACACGTTGAAACTCTAGGTGTTATTTCAATGATTCAATGTCTCCATAGATAACTGGCCTTTAATTTGAAATTTAACAGATTTGCAATCGGTGTGGGAAGGTAAAGACACCTTTTTATAGAAACGCATTTTCGATGCTAAGTAAAAGTCTACAGATTGTTTTTTAAATGTGTCTAATATACTTTCAGAGAAAGCACTCCTGAAAAGAGGGGCGAAGGCTGAAATCAAGGCTGCTAAACCTCTACCTTTACCTCATCCAGCGCCCACCCAAAATCCACAGTGTTAAAATGGGGCACTAGTCCCCTCCACTTAATTCCCACCTAGGCAGGTGACAAGGGAGGATGAAAGTAAGTGGTGGGCGGGCCCAACTGATCTTAGCTGGTGTTCTCCTCTAGGTCACTGCAGATTGCCGCGAATAGCTAGCAGGACTGGAGGAAGCCCTGATGTATTCCTCTGGCATGGGCCCCATCACCAAAAACCCCATTGCACTTTATAACTGCTAGGATCACCTCACTTGCTGTGGGTGTGTGAGCTCCTTCGGCAAATGGCGGTGCTTTGGATTCCTCTCTTTGCTGGAGTGTGTGGTCTAGGGTTTGGTTGCGACCCCAAAGCAGTATTCGACCGCTCTGCTTGCCCAGGTAATTCAGGCCGCTCAGTTTTTTATTTTTTTTAGCTTGTTAAACAAATAGTGTAGAATGAAAATAAGGCACACAGAAGAAAAACTGAAGTTGCGGTTTTGTGTTTTGACACATTTGCAGTCGGTGGATTTAACACCACTGTTTAAGTAGAGACTAATTTCTTGATTCTTCTGTGTGCTATATTTTCTTCATCCATTTTATGTGTGCTGTGGGATAAGATATATTTTACAAAGTTAAAATTGATCAGTCTGTTATTTTTACTCCGCTCAGGGAATCTTTCTTTGCAGCACAAATAATGTAAAGTGAAAGCCATTAACAGAAGAATAACAGTTCTGTTTAAGTTCTGTATTTTGGTTTGCGCTTTAAAAATGGAATGGAGAAGCTGGAGACTGGGTTGTAACTGTTGCCCGTTCATTTTTGCATGAACTCAACAAATGTCCTTGTTAAAGCCGCTTCTGTGAGCAGTTGCTGCTCCAACACTTGCGACTCCGGCCTTCATGATTCCATGCCAGCAGTCAAAATGAAAGTAAGGCTAGTGATGGAAGATGAAATCATAATCTTCAAATAAGTTCGAGTGTCGTACCTCAGATCACCGAAAGATTTTGGCTATTATAGCTAGCGCAGATGGTTTGCTTAAAATTGCTCGCCTTCTGTGTCTCCCTTAATACTGCTGTAAATTCTGCAGGAAGCTCTTGCCCCCTCTGTGACAATATACCTTATTTACTATAGACACTGCAGGGGATGCCTACTCTCCGTGGAGACTAATTCATTTCTTAGCGTTGTCTCTTTCTGTTGATTTATTTCATTCCGTGCGAAATGTGCCTAAAATATTTGGGTCCAGGTATTGTGGCTTGAAACAAACCTGTCTCCGTTACCCTTTTAGGTCTGGCTTAACAGCACAGCTGTCAGCTGACATTTTAGGTTCAAATTGTGCTAGCAAAGACAGAGTTTTTTGCAAACTGTATCCTGAAGGCACAATGTAGCTCTAAGGAAGTCTT
Source organism: Triturus cristatus (assembly GCF_964204655.1). NCBI lineage: Eukaryota > Metazoa > Chordata > Amphibia > Caudata > Salamandridae > Triturus > Triturus cristatus. Next base: position 761,813,296 of record NC_140580.1, read on the forward strand.
CAGGATTGTAGATACTCTGATCAAGCCTGAGTGTGTTAAGAGTGAGATTGTGCCTAGTCAGACATTGTGTGATGAACTTGCTTCCTTCTTCGAGGAGAAGATAAGGAATATTATTAATGAACTTGCTCCACGATACTTGCCTAAGCAATCGTATCCACTGAACCAAGCTGAGATGGGGATACTACACCCTCTGGATCATTTTAATGCTCTCTCTTCAGGGGACTTTGAAAAAATGGCTATGAGTATCTCCTCGGGATCGCCTCTGGACCCATTACCACATAAATTCTGGAAGGGACTGTCTTCGG